>NC_057785.1:660123-960123 GCF_014825855.1 Bombus pyrosoma | reverse complement strand
TCAACGAGACTGAGAGTTTACTTACAAAATAGCGCAGCAAGTTGTTCGATCGAAATATTCACCGTTGCGTTCTACAACTTTAATTTTTCTATATAACAATACAAATGAAAAATTGAAATTCCAAATCAACTTTTGATTAACACGGTGGCCATTGGTGACTGGAGCGCTTCAATTTCTTACAATTGAAAAAATTGAATAAAATTGACAATTAGGACATTTTGAATATAACCGATACATGGAAGATACTTTGAAATAAAGAGTACTCCATTGAACAGTTAAACATTTTTGTTAGAACATCAATAAAGAAAAATGAGAGCATATCTTGCATCTAATGGTGCACTGTGATAAAACACTTTAAACATAAATGTGGCACATCGATACAATCTGGACAATAGGTTTTTTTTTTATTTAATAATTTACATTCACAATTTGTCCAATTTGGACATTTGGTGAAATTTTTTAGCTGCTTGATTATCGCGTGGGTGGCTACCCCCAGCGGGGTACCATCTTCGTGTTTGTTAGGTTATATCCTTTGTGAATCTGGACAATAGGTGGTCATCTTTTTCGTCCGATTTTTAGCAATTTTTGATCCTAACTGTTTAACATTTTTTTTATACCACTCTCTGCAAAATTTTTGTGCCAGGTACGTTTGCCCTTTTTTCTTCTGCATTTCGTGTCGTAATCTTTGTCGAATAAGTACATTTGATGGCTCTGGCGAATGGCACCGTGTAAGGTGCATCGCGAGTGCCATTCTAAAATCTGATACCTTGATTTTTGCTTTTGTTGCTTTTGTTTATAGAGTATCATCGCGTTTGAAATTGATGTATTTAACAATAACTCTAAAGCTAATTTTATATACCACTTGAGGGTTCTTCTATGTGGTGCAGAATATGCTATCATTTGAACTGATAGATCTACAGCACAGTTTCCTCTCTTGTAATCTATACTACCATTGGTTTATCACAAACATAATTTTCTTTGCGGACCTCTACCATTTCAGCCGAATATTTCGTCAAAATCATAAAAATAATCATAACACTGTTGACTAGTATTTTCTACACGTTTCAACAATACATCCTGCACGTTTTGCCTACGACGAAATAACGAAAGCGAATGGTTTGTTGAAATAAACGAAGCCTTGTTATAATACGTCGCTATCAACTGTCACCAAGCTGCCACTCGTGACCACCAATAAGATAAACGGTCCATTGTGGAAGAATGTTGTCTTACATCATCAATTTATCGTTATTTTGCCATTATATGCTTTGAATAATAAAAATACTCCCGTGGCGTCCTTAGCGAAATATATGATTTCGGCGTGGCAGTCAAAGTGTTAATGATATAAATATTATAGAAATAATATACTTTATAAGCTAGTTACTTGTTTCTCCTTCGCAATCTTACGATAAAATAATTTTATCACACAGAATTTATCGCTCGTCTGATGGACGATACCTTCAAGTTACACGAAACAACGGCAAACATCTTGATCGGGCAACCCGCGTCTCTTTTCCAATCTTCTCCAATCGGAGATTACTTTCTAGATATGCCTCGTATTTCCATTGCCAACATACGGTTAAACGTATGTCAACAACATACGCAACATAGATAAACACGTGAAATAAGAACCGCGTTAAAGATCTATGGATCGGTGGATGCAAAGACCGTGTAACGAGACGTAACTCGTGAGAAAAATTATGAAACTCGTAGACGAATTACCGGGCTGTCTGGTCTGGTCTGGTCTCGTTGTTATAACCGTGCGTGCATGACGTTGTACGTATCCGACTGTGGCGAAAGTGCTGGCGGACCGCTATGGAAAGAAAGCCAGGAAATAGGTCGAAAACGCGAATCGTTTTCTGCATATTTCCCATAACGATCGACACACCGGTATTCCTGGCTGAGTTTCAAGTTGCACGTAAATAGCTACTCGTGCGACCTTTTTTACTTCGCCTCGCCTCGATATCGATCTGTCCTCGGTTTTCTAACGTTCCGCGCGTTTCTTCTACTCGAGTTTTTCCGAGATTGCGGCAGCAAGCTGTTGCACATGGATTTTATCTCGCAGCGAGCGAGATGCGAAACAATGACGCTGCCTCTCATCGCTAAATTGCCCGTGATATAGTTGTTTAATCGTGACTTAAGCAGATGCTCCAGTTTGGAGTGGTTTTACGCGAATTTTCTATTCTTTTATTTACAACTATTAAGTTGTCCAAAAAGTTTCTTTCGTTTTATAAGGAAATAATGCACGCACAATGTTTTTGTTTTATATTAGTTTATTGAATTATGCATTAACATAATAATAAATAGAACGAAATGGTTTATATTTAATTCTATAAAATAATATAAAACAGAAATAGTTGCTCATCTATTATCACCTTATGAAACGAAAGAAACTTAATTGTTAGTCTTCGTTGATAATTAGGAATATTAGATCATTGCACGAATACTGCGTTCCTTTTGGAGAACATTACTTTAGGTGAAAATTGTATACAACTATTTATTGATAATCGATCGATAAATTGAATATACATGGGAAGAAACATAAACGGAAAATGAATAAGGTAAAAGGAAAGCTCGTGGTGTTCGTAGCTTTCCGTTTTCTATTCGATTTCTACGCGTGTCGCAACCACCCGCATTCTCGCGTTTCTTTCGCGAAATTCGATTGGGACGCGCTATGAAACGAGATTGTGGTTCGCCGATCGCAAACAAAACGCAATGGTACACGATACTTACCGTGTGTTTAACGCTAGAACTACCGATAGTTAACACGAAGCTATTTCTACCAAAACCAGTGAAAATGGCTGGTCTTTAAAAAATACCTAATAATAGAATATTTTTATATTTATTGATTTATTACTTCCTTATGGAAGGAATTCCATGTTATGTAGTACATTTTTGGCATTATTAATCCATCTGGGGCCATGATCCCTAAACGAGGGTTGACACGTTTATAAAATTGTAGAACCAGTCATTTTGGCTGGTGTGGTGTTTCTAGTGTTAGCATCCAGCGATCCAGCGATCGATCCGGAATTTTCCTGACAACTGATATCGTCATATCGGATGATACGCGGTAAAAATTTGAAAAACGCGTGGCAAGTTGTAGAAAACGGGGAAACTGGTTAATTGGGCTTCGATAAACAGATTGCTACACCCTTTTACACTTTGACAAGTACTAGTCATTTTCACTGGTATTGGTATAAGTAGCCTTGATACAAAATTATTTTCAGTTTGAATACATAGAAAACAAAATAAAATTCATCATATTATTCTTTTAGTTATCGTTGCGGAAAGAATATAACATGAAGTAGGAATTTTAAAATGAAATTGTAAAACCAGTCAATTTCGCTGGTGTGGTCGTTCTAGTGTTAACAGCATAACGCATAAATGTCATCAAATCGTCGGAATGTTTTATAAACGTGTTACGTGCAATCTGAAATTTCACTAGCAGTGTAACGATTACCGCGATTGTAACAGCAAAATATGAAGGCAGTCTGAAAATGTATAGAGAAGTTACAAGACATTTATTACAAACATACGCAGTTATTACATACACTGTTAGTGAAAAATAAATAAACAGCGTGAATAGTAGTCTTAACGTACGTATACAATTAATGCTATACATTGGTGTAGATGTTCTCGCATCGTGTGTACGTATTATAGTTTATAAAATAGCATGATCTTTGCTAGCTAAAGGTATAGCTTCTGGAAAATACCTTGTAACATGTATTAGGTTGTCCGAAAAGTTTCTTTCGTTTCATAAGTGAAATGATAGATGAACAACATTTTTTATTTTATATTATTCTATGGATTTATGTATGATTCATTTTGTAGTAATAGAATAAAATAGATCAAACATAATTCAATAAAATATAAAATAAAAAATGTTGTGTATCTACTACTTCCTTATAAAACGAAAGAAACTTTTCGGACAACCTAATACGTTCACAGATTCGTTTCAATTATAAAATTCTCTTATACAATTCGATAAATATAGAAATGGCAAAGAAATACAGGAATAGTTGGCAACTAAGTGATTGCGGATTTTGTCGATACCACCTAATGACAAAATCCGCAATCACTTAGTTGCCAACCCGATATAAATACAGAGACGTTGGAACTTCGATACGACGAGCAACTGTGATATTACATGTAAGTACGTTTGCACCAATATTCTATCTTTCACGCGTTATAATACATATGCGTATGGCCATATTGGCGACGACAAGCTTACAACTCCAGTCTGATGCCCCACTCTTTAAATTTAAACGCTTTCTCTACGTTCGAAAACGTGGTTACTGGATGTGTCTGCAGCAATTTCGATTCTATCGTACAGTATGAAAGAGCTGCTACTGTAAATTCTTAGAAATTGCCACAATCGCTGGCAACGTTCTTCAACAAAGCTCCACCAAAGATACGAACCGCAGTTCTGGTCCACGAAATCAACATCAGCTTGCCACCAATGTAAGGACTCCCTCTACCAATTTCACAGTGTGTGTACGACAATTTTATCAATTGCAGTCCTAGAGGTTGTTCTTGCAACCTGGACAGTTCTACGCTCGTAGCATCGCGCCATGGATCGGTCGTTCCAGAAGAGATGGATTTAGCTGTGCCAGTGAGCAGAGGCAGAGACACGGCGTTCTCGTCGTAGCCACGTCCTCGAAGTTTATTAGAATTAGTCGGCAGGAATGTGTAAGGCGTTCTCGTTCGCGTTCCATAATCGATGGCGCGTTGCATCAGTTTCGTTGGAATCCTCGCAAAAAGCGGAACCGTGGCGTAACTCGAGGTGGACACCCGAGTCGAATCGTAGGAGGTTTCCAGCTGGTAGTCTGTGTGCGGGCTATCGAAAGCCGAAGCTAGAAGAAGGTTGAAGCCCAATACAGAACCCTCGATACCGTCCTCCAGCCCTTTGTCAAAGTCCGTGTACTCCTGGCCCAGCACGATGTCTCCTCCACTCGGGATCGTCTGTCCTATCGTCTAAAATCGATTACGAGTTTCGTACAAATAATTTGCTTTTCAGCAGCGTAGTAAGTCAGATTTCTATGGAAAATTCCGCGTAGCGGAGAATGGTCAGAAAATAGGAAATTTCTATCCCTTCAGGCACATTATGTAAGCCGTAATAAAGTATCGTAAAAACACAATCATTTGCGGGAAATCTGATGGGAAAGTTGTAAGAAGCGTGGATGAAGCTGACGGTGTCCCGAAAGGCGAGTCGAAAATTTTTCGCTTCCACACGAATACGTGAAACACAAATATTCGAACGCTGTCTTATAAAATGTGTAATTCTGTGATAGGGCAGGTAAGAAGATTTTGCTGAAGTTGTTAATTGATTACGGCGAAACGCGACGAATTAACACTTTGACTGCCACGTTGGTCACGGTTTCTCCTGTGACGCCACGGTGGTCATTGATGACCGGAGAGTTTCAACTTTTTACAATTGTAAAAATTGAATGAAAATTGACAATTAGGACATTTTGAATATAACCGATACATGGAAGATACTTTGAAATAAAGAGTACTCCATTGAACAGTTAAACATTTTTGTTAGAACATCAATAAAGAAAAATGAGAGCAAATCTTGCATCTAATGGTGCACTGTGATAAAACACTTTAAACATAAATGTGGCACATCGATACAATCTGGACAATAGGTTTTTTGTATTTAATAATTTACATTCACAATTTGTCCAATTTAGATATTTGGTGAAATTTTTTAGCTGCTTGATTATCGCGTGGGTGGCTACCCCCAGCGGGGTACCATCTTCGTGTTTCTTAGGTTATATCCTTTGTGAATCTGGACAATAGGTGGTCACCTTTTTCGTCCGATTTTTAGCAATTTTTGATCCTAACTGTTTACCATTTTTTTATACCACTCTCTGCAAAATTTTCGAGCCAGGTACGTTTGCCCTTCTTTCTTCTGCATTTCGTGTCGTAATCTTTGTCGAATAAGTATATTTGACGGCTCTGGCGAATGGCACCGTGTACGGTGCATCGCGAGTGCCATTCTAAAATCTGATACCTTGATTTTTGTTTTTGTTGCTTGTTTATAGAGTATCATCGCGTTTGAAATTGATGTATTTAACAATAACTTTAAAGCTAATTTTATGTACCACTTGAGAGTTCTTCTATGTGGTGTAGAATATGCTATCATTTGATCTGACAAATCTACAGCACAGTTTCCTCTCTTGTAATCTACACTACCATTGGTTTATCACAAACATAATTTTCTTTGCGGTCGAATTTTTCGTCGAGATCATAATAATGATCATAACACTGTTTACTAATGTCTTCTACACGTTTCAAAAATATATTCTGCACGTTTTGCTTACGACGAAATAACAAAAGCGAATGGTTTGTTGAAATAAATGAAGCCTTGTTATAACATGTCGCTATCAACTGTTACCAAGGTGCCATGGTGGTCACCCGTGACCACCAATAAGATGAACTGTCTATTGGGGAAGAATGTTGTCCTACATCATTGCCATTATATGATTTGAATAATAAAAATACTTCCGTGACGTCCTGAGATGAAACATGTGATTTCGGCGTGGCAGTCAAAGTGTTAAGGCAAGCTATTACGCATTGGCATCACCAACTTCATTTACATTTTTAGAACTTTCCCATTGGATCTGCCACGAATGATCGCGCTTTTGATAATTTACGACCTACTTGGTATGCCGTGTTGTTAGAATTTTAGACAACAAGTACCAGACGAAGGGATGGAAATTCCTCAATTTCTCATCGTCCTTCTTTGCAAAGTAGATGAAAATTCGGCGAACCTCATCGGAATGACCTTGAGCCCAGAGCCGGCCGTTGATCCAGAGTCCATAGAGCCCGGCCTGGTTCTCCCAGCTGAGACAGAAATGGTACCACCGATTCTCTAGAATATCGGTCGGCATCGCGAGCACCTGTTTTCCTCCGATCTCAAGGTGAATGCTCCTGCCATGTGGCGCTATCCACGATCGTACCAGGCGCTCTCGCTCGTTTTCTGTCGGAAGCAATCGCGTAAACAGTTATTAACGCTTCATCTTTGCAGCATTAAAAGCCACTTGGTCAAAACGAGCGAATGAAACGCGACTAGCCGGCACGAGCCAGCGATCCTCTGAGCGGTGAAAATGCTTTTCATGGCTGTTTTTTCTTTTTTTTGATTGCGTAAAGGCACGAAAGGGGCCAGAAGATAATCACGAAACGGAGAAACGTTCACGTTGATCTTTGAGTCTACTTACTCGAGTAGGAAAATATGGGATGAGAATGAGTGAGATCGTTCGATTGCATCCACAGGCAGAAGGTGAACTCCGTAAACTCCGGCACCGGCAGCTCCCATCGTAGAAACTGCAAATCCACGTTTCCTCTGTTTATACGGATGCAAAAAATCGACGAATATATGCACGTGGCAATCGAAAAATTGCGCAATTTTACAGCGAGTTCTTGCGTTTTAAGTAGTAGACAAATTTTTGAAAATCTGTTTCTTCGGAACGATGAAAGTGTTCACGAATGATGTGAAAAAGTTACATAACGAGATTAGAAAAAAAAAACAGATCAAATGGAAACAGCGTGATAGAAAAAAAGACAAGAACTTGCTATGACCAGGATTGTTCGATACTGTAACCAAATCAGGCATTTTACTTTTAACGATCTCGCATTCCGTTAAACGTTTCTAGTAGCGTACGTTCGATCAAAACCTTAAATGTGCGTACAGGATTAGCCAATGAACGACTTTTACAATTACGTGTCCGGAATAAGATGATTATGCGTTTCTACATAATCGGTAATGAGGCAAAGAACGCAACAAAATCTTGCATCCTATGGATGAACTTAATGAAATTAAATTGACTGTGATTTAACCCATCACTCACTATAACCCAATTAATCTTAATTTGTTAATTTGTTAATACTTAGAAAGGAATTTCTTTCCCTTCTGAGAAACAGATGCTTTGCAAACTTTTTCAAACATTGTAGATCTCGTTACAAAGAAGAAAATGGAGCGATTTCTAAGCTTTCCAAACTTTCTCACCTGAATGTATCCCTTCTGAGTGAGCTCGACCTTGTGCATAGGAGTCTCGTGTTTCTTTTCTATCGGCACCGTTGACCCCCAACATGGAACTATTGCGTAACCCAATAAGATCAAACGAACGGTATCAATTGCATAATCTCGACGATTCCTGTGAGAAAGTTTCGACGAGTTCTCCGTTCGTCCGCTCGATCCGTTCATCCCTTTAGCCTCTTCCAAGAAGCGATCGTCTGCTGATGGTCGTTCGATTAATTTCGAAACGAAAGATCGTTTTCTTCCTAGCGAAATCTGGGTAATTGCGAGAGTTGGCCGGTTGCTTGTGCGCTCGATCTCGAACAGGAGAAACGAAGCCCGGTGTGGCGAACAGTCGACGCGAGTAAACAACACTAAGCAAGGCTAGTGGCAAGGTAAGGCGGGCGGGCACAGCCCGCGTAAACAGGTTGAATAGCGAAGAGGAAGGAGCACCTTGTCCATCATGCCACTCAACGAATCGTTTGACCGCTAAATTCGAAGTAATTCCACCGTTTCTTTTCACCTACTCGCGCCATACAGTTACTTCGTGCGATGATACTCGCGTTAATGTTCCGCTTTGTTGTTTGTTGTTTGTTGTTTCGTATAAAAAGGGAGGATGTAAATGTCGTGTATCACGGATCGTGTTGCATATTTTCTGCAATTATTGCTGCTGATCTTGTCTCAGGTTTAACCTGATCTTCTGTTACTTTCTTGTTTCTCATGTTCACGAAAGAATGTTTCAAAAAATTATATTTAGAGCGATTCTCATCGTTGCAATATTAATCGTCTGATGCTGCGACTATCTGATCGATGTTTTTTGAAAGGTTTACAGAATTTGCTTTTAATAGTGTTCTGTATTATGGTTTATTACTATATCTTATTATTTATTGTTAATTATATCAATAAACACATTATACGTCGTATTTTCGCCCATATTCATAAATACATACAGTGGCTCACGAAAGTATTCGAACGCTTACATATGCAAACTTGAATGGCCGAAATAATGTACATTAAAGTAATTTGCTTAGTCAAGCAGATGTCAATAGGAAGGTGGAAGTCTTAAGATTATATCAGTAAAATTTGAAAAGGATTGTAAGTGACTGACAAAAGTATTTGAACGCTACATATATTATTAAATTATTTAATATTAATATTTTGTTGGACCACCTTTAGCAGCAATAGCGTGTCTCAATCGACGTTCCATACTGTAAACCAATGATTCTGTACAACTACACTCAACGGAGTTACGTATTTCTATAATTTTATCTTTCAATATTTGCTTTCGGATTATCTGAAATTTATTTCGTCTTTTTCTCATTTCAGCCCATAAATTTTCAATCGGATTTATGTCTGGACTTTGCTGTGGTGTAATTGACATGTGTGGTGTGTTATATACGGTCCATTCTTTCACAATTCTAGCAGTATGCTTAGGATCATTATCTTGTTGGAAGTGGAAATCTTCCAATAATCCTAATTTACGGGCACTTTCTCTAAGATTATTTTTTAAAATATTTAAATATTTATATTTATCAAGTGTCCCATCAATAAATATCAAATTTCCGCTGCCACCGGCAGCCATGCACTCCCACGCCATGACCGATCCATCTTCGTGTTTCACTGTTTGATGTAAATGTCGAATTGCCAATTCCGTATTTGGTTTTCTTCACACATACTTTTGACCATCCGAGCCAATAATATTGAACTTTGACTCGCCCTTGAAATGTTGAAAAAATGACTTTGTCCCAAAAAGAATTATCTTTATCAATATAGGTTTTTGCAAAAGTCAATCTTTTTTATGATTTACCGCATTAACATATGGCCTGTTTCGCGGTACTCTGCCTTGAAAATCATTGTTTCGTAAGATTCGTCGACATAATTCCCGGTGAACTTCTTTATCAAACATTTCAGCTACCATACTTGCGAGTCGAGGAGCGGATGTAATAGGATTTTTTTTAATTCGCCAATGACAACTTTCTCCTCTCTTCCAGTCAATTTCTTTAGTCGACCTGATCGAACTTTGTTTCCAAGTGTTTCCTGGTTCTTTGACTTTTTCATGATACAACGTATCGTGCACTTACTTCTGTTCACAATTCTGGCAATCTCGTCATATGGTTTGCCGTTCTCGTGTAATCAGAATGTTATTTCTCTTCCACACTTTTCTTTTAAACTTTTTGGTATTTATTTTAAATACTATTGTGCACGCTTTTACATTACTGTTACTGGAACGATACCCTAACATCGAGTGAACGTACCAATATTTTCATTTAGCAACGATGTTTACATTCGGTGCAAATGAAAAATTATCAACAGTGTTACAGCGTTGGAATACATTTGTGGGACACTTGTCATGAATGTTTCTAATAAACGTATCATAACTCCTGTCTGTATTATTGAATCGTTTTCAAATTTTACTGATGTAATCTTGAGACTTTCCCATCACTATAGATACAAAAATTGTTTTAACAGATTAGTTTAGTACACCTCGTTTTATTAATTGAAATTTGTAAGTGTAAGCGTTCGAATACTTTCATGAGCCATTGTATGTACGTACGTGTACGAATCGTTCGTCGAACGAGAAATTTCGCTTGTCCCCAAACTTCAGCGAAGCAGGTGGTCCGCTTGGCAAACGACTCTGGCAACTACTGTGACAAAGTGACAAGCTACTGAATGAGCGAACTCCATTGAAGAAACGGATGGACGTAACTAGTTAACAGCGAGTGGTGGGACAAAGTTGTTTTCTTTACCTACTTGACCAGAAAGCCTAAAAATTCCCATCAATTTTGTTAATTAATTACACTACTGGACGGTTGGTAGCAGTTTGCTTATTTGTCTCTTGCCATTTATTTCTCTAGCCGTCACTGTACCAGCCTCGAGCGTACACTGCTCGCCAAAAAGATAGCCCAGGTGTACTATCTTTTAATTTCTCAATGACGCGTGTCAAGTTTTTCGTCTGTAACGTATAATATGAAAACATTATGAGCTCGGAATAAGCGTTTCGTTGAAAATAATTTTTTAATTAATATTTGTTTATTATTTAATATTTTTATATTGTGAGATTTAATGTGTAACAAAAAAATTGTTTTACTTTAAGAACGAAATGATAGCACGCTCTGTTAATACGTTTAGAAATTGCTCAGTAGTTCATGGTCTATCAACGAATAAAGATTACATTACGATATTACATAAATTTGTAAGTATGGGACGCTGAAGAAAATTAAACGAGTCTGAAAAGAAGCAAATTCTTGAACTAAAACAGCAGCAGTTATCAGTAGCAGAAATATCGAAAGTAATAAGAAGAAGTCGTAAAGTAATACAGAATTTCTTAAAAAATGTTGAAGATTATAGCAAAGAGAAAAGTACTGGTCGTCATCGTTATCCGATCGTGATAAGCGAGCAATTTTACGCGTAGCTTTCAACTCGCAGTCAACAACGAAGCAAATAATAGAAAAATCTAGTGTTAGTGCCAGTGTTTCGAGTGTTCGTCGAGTTCTACTATCCTGCAAAGATATTAAGAGGCTAAAATTGAAAAAGGAACCTTCGTTAACAACGAAACACAAAGTAGAACGTTTACGCTTTGCAAAAGAAACAGCGCATTGGAGAAAGAAACGGAGAAGGGTACTATTTTCAGACGAAAAAGATTCAACTCGGATGGTCCTGATGGGTTGCAATATTATTTTCATGACATAGAAAAGAGACAATGTCGGCAATTCGACGACAAATGGGAGGAGGCAGCGTGATGGTTTGGGCGGGCATCGGTTATTTCGCCAAGACAAGTATCAAGTTCATCAATGGCAGAATGAATAGTGTCCGATACATAAATTTAATCAAAGAACAAATAAATGATCATGCAGAACGCATTTCTAGACCTGATTACCTGACCTGAGCTCATAATGTTTTCGTATTATACGTTACAGACGAAAAACTTGACACGCGTCGTTGAGAAATTAAAGAGAGCACACGTAGGCTATCTTTTTGGCGAGGAGTGTAGTTGAAGGAGTTCAAAGGAAATCGAAGAAGTCGTTAGGATTTGAAGCTTTGTCGATTGGTCACTCTTCTCTCGCTGCTATTCAAACGATGACGCATAGGACGAAATGGTTTTCGTTCGAAATAACAGGCGCGTAATTAGGCGATAGATCGGTTTGAGGCTCGTATAACGATTGCGCAACAGCAGAGCAAGAGAAGCAGAGCGAGGATATTAGACAGTGAAAGAAGCCATTTCAAAATTTCAGCGTCCTATAAAAAACATAGTGTTGCCTGACTAATACTTAGACAGCTCTTTCACCTGGTTAATAAACATAGACTTCTGCAACTGTTTCAAGAGAGCAACAAACCGCGTTATTCTTTATATCTTACTCAGCAAAATAAGAAAAATCAAATTTCTCGTATCCTTTTGATTTTGCAATCGTCCTATTATTATAAGGCAAATGTTGACGTCGTATTATTTTTACCGTATTGTATCTTATTAAATGGCTATTGAATGCGGAGTATATTTAGATAATTTTCGATCACACACTTACACGGCTGTGTACGAGGATATAACAAATCAAAGTAAAGAGGCAAAGAGAAAGCAACTAGACGTCAAATTTAAAAGGTTGAGTTAGATTGTATTACTTGGGCGTAAATTACCGCTCTCACTAAACGATAAACTTTTCCTATATTACGTAATTCTCGTATCAATTTCGAATATTACATATCGAATTTTATGAAAAACAAGGAAGAACGCTGTGCAGGGACCGAACGAGTTTCGCATGGAACCAGCTTTTACTTGAAACACGGACCGTGCAATTTCTTTGTAGCTTTAGATGGATGAAGAAAGGGTTCCGTTTAAAGATATCACCTCGAAAGCTCGTGACAAAATGACTTTGAGAAAGAGCTCTTTCCAGCATTACGCGTGTCCAGCATGCGTGCAATGGTACAACTTTGTCAACTGGAAGATCTTTTCATAAAATGGCAAAGAAGATCTAAATAAAAATTTAGGTGATCTCGTGTATCTAAGACGTTTATGTACGCAATTGCAAGTGTCACAAAGCTTTTACGTAATTTGTTCACGTTGCAACGTAGTTATCTGCATGTGTGATTTGTCTCGTAGGTCGAGGTAAACGCGAAAGTTTGCTTGATGAATCGTAAAATCAGAGTGAAATCGACGACACGTCGGTTTACCGCGATCTTCGCGTAAAAACGAGATGAGAAGACACAGTCTGCCTTGATTTACACGAATATTGTCTTCGTCATCGTTGGACGAAACGACACGGCGACTATGTCCGTGTCTCCTTCTTTTGCTTGTTTTGCGCGCGTTTCCTCTCAAACCGGAACGTTCGCATTTTCACAAAAATGTAAAGTCATGTTTCATGCACGCTCGAAATGCTTTACGTATTACTTTCTACCGGTAGTTGCTTGCGTACGCTTTTTCTCCGCCAGTGAACAGGCGCACGAGTCGAAACTTGCCACAACTGAAAAATGAAGATATTCTTAACACTTTACTTATCGATAGCCGATTAATCGGCTTCTTGTTGCCGACGCTTACCACCCGATAGCTTATTAACCCTTAGAGTGCTATGGACGCATATATGCGTCTGGCGAAAGCCATCGGCATGGACTAAGGACGCATATATGCGTTTGTTAATTTTTCCGAGCACCTACGCAGAAGTAATACTGTTACGTTTGTGTGAGATAAATATAAATGCATTTCAATGTTAATGTCGCGTTCGAAGAAACTGTCTTTTCTTTTTTTTTTTTATTTAATACTTTGCATTCACAATTTGTCCAATTTGGACATTTGGTAGAATAATCGTGCCGGTACAACACAATTATCAGGAAGAAAATGTGTCGTTTGTGTGAAAAATAAGAGAAGGAACGACAGAAAATGCGATGACGGATTATGTATCGATGATTGTTTTGAAATTTTTCACGCACAACTGAATTATTAACTTGTGTTATATTTACTAAATTTAGTTTTCTAGTTTATTGCTTTCTAGTTTACTACCAAAATTCTAGTTTATTGTAAATTTCAATGTTTATAATAAATAATTAATACTAAAAAACAACGCTCTTGAAGCATTTAATCTCGTGCAAAAGAATTACTATAACTTATTACGATTTGCGCTTTGAATAGTCAATCAACAGAGTTCAGTATAGCGAAAAAGTATTCAGTCCACAGCGATCGTCAGCGCTGGCAGCGTGCCGTCCTTACGGATGGCATAGGCTCCGAGTATTCAGCACTCTAAGGGTTAACCCTTAGAGTGCTATGGATGCATATATGCGTCTGGCGAAAGCCATCGGCATGGACTAAGGACGCATATATGCGTTTGTCAATTTTTCCGACCACCTACGCAGAAGTAATACTATTACGTTTGTGTGAGATAAATATAAATGCATTTCAATGTCAATGCCGCGTTCGAAGAAACTGTCTTTAAGAGAATATTGGTCTATGGACGAACTGTTGAAAAGCAATATTTTCCGCAAAATAATGGCACGAGATCGATACATGGTATTATTACAAATGTTGCACTTTAACGATAATAATACAACAAGTGACGATCCTTTAGCAAAAATACGACCAGTAATCGATAAATTAAAGATTTCCTTTTCGCAGTCATTTGCACATTACGAAAATCTATGCGTCGACGAAAGTCTTTTGCTGTACAAGGGCAGATGTTATTTTAAACAGTTTATACCATCCAAGAGAAGTAGGTTCGGCATTAAATTGTTTCTCCTTAGTGACTGTAAAACTAATTATGTATTGGACTTCGTAATTTATAATGGACAAAAAACAAACATCAGTAGAAGTAACACAGCCATTGGAATCTCTGGAGACGTTGCGATGGCGCTGCCTCAGTCATATCTTGGAAAGGGCCATACACTAATTACGGATAATTGGTACACGAGTCCACGTTTATATACCTTATTACACGAAAACAAAACCAACGCATTTGGAACCGTTCGTAAAAATGGGACACATATGCCCCACATGGAAGAAAAATTGAAGGGAGGAGAAACGTGCTACCGATCGACTGGCATTTTATTGGCAATGAAATGGCATGATAAAAAGGAGGTTTGGATGTTGTCTTCTGCACATGCAGCTGCATCGATTGAATCTGAGAAAAGGGATTATCGTACAGGATTATATAAGAAGAAACCATCGTGTATTGCCGACTATAATTCCAATATGGGTGCTGTAGGTAGAGTTGATATGATTTTGAATACAATTAATTCTCTAAGGAAAACTATAAAGTGGTACAAAAAACTATTTTTCCACTTGTTAGATTTAACTATATATAATGCATGTATTTTATATCAAAAATCTACTGCTTCGAAACAAAAATTTAGTGAATTTCATTTAGCGTTGATAAGAGACATTTTACGAAAATATTCCCAACGCAGAAGAATGGCAGGAGGAGGAAAGAGAAAGTCTGAGGATTTACCGTTTCGTTTAATTGATAGGCATTTTCCATCAAAATGTCCTAATCGTGTCGGCACAACACAATTATCAAAAAGAAAATGTGTTGTTTATGTGAAAAATAAGAGAAGGAACGACACGCGATACGAATGCAGAAAATGCGATGTCGGATTATGTATCGATAATTGTTTTGAAATTTTTCACACACAACTGAATTATTAACTTGTGTTATATTTACTAAATTTAGTTTTCTAGTTTATTGTTTTCTAGTTTACTACCAAAATTCTAGTTTATTATTTATAGTGAATTTCAATGTTTATAATAAATAATTAATACTAAAAAATGACGCTCTCGAATCATTTAATCTCGTGCAAAAGAATTACTATAACTTATTACGATTTGTGCTTTAACACGTTGACTGCCACGCCTGTTTTCAAAAAAATCTCCGTCAGGCCACGCGTGCTGCAATACCAAGCATTCTCTGCTCGGTGCTCCTGTCACGTAGAATTCAGGGTTGAATGATGAAAGAAGAGAATACTGAATCGTAACCCAACTACTAAGCTCCTTTGTTACAAATTCACCACTTACAAGCAATAGACTGACACTGAACCGGAGAAAGGGCTGCGCAAGAACTGTCCGAGCTGTCTGAAGTCTCGGCTTATATACATTTTGGTTTTAGGATGTTGAGGGGTTTGGTGTAGGTTATGATGTGGAAAAGTATCCGAAGGTCCGAGTCTATGTCTTATCTCTGATTACTGTTTCTGAGCGGATGGCCTTCTTGAGCGTGTGACATTCCCATCAATATTTTCATAATGCGAGTCGCTCATCTGGTGGTCTTACCTCTCGTTTCTTTTCTTTCCATTCCTTCGCATTTGTTTCTCATTTCTCCGCTTTCTACCAAATCAGTTTGAATCTTGGCCGAGCAACGAACGGTATAACTTAAAATCTCTGCCCTAATTCGTTACAATGTCGAAAAGAAAAATTGAAAACTTATTTCTTAGTAAGTCAGATAGCAGAGAAAAAGAAAGCTTTTACGAGGCTTATGATTCCGGAAGAAGCATTAGACGCGCATGCAAACTATGTTATGCAAATAAAAGACGTCGAATGGACCGAACAAAGCCACAAAAGAATTTGAAGAAAACAACTTATTGACCAAATTGTCCCGACCAACCTCAGCTATGCATAGAATGCTTTAAAGTTTTACATGCTAAATAATTTTTTTAATAAACCATTTTCGTATTACTTTTATAACAATTCAACAGTTTCATTATTATGGAATATCTTTTCAAATACCTACGACGATCCTTCGCAAGTAGTCAAATAAGCGACACCCGAATATGGGTTTCGTGGCCTGACTAGAAACTTTGCTGACACCCGAATACGGCTGTCGTGGCAGTCAACGTGTTAAATAGTCAATCAACAGAGTTCAGTCTAGCGAAAAAGTATTCAGTTCACAGTGATCGTCAGCGCTGGCCGCGCGCCGTCCGTACGGACCGCATAGGCTCCGAGTATTCAGCACTCTAAGGGTTAATCGGCTTTTTGTCACCGACAATCTTTCTCATTATTTGAGCAGTAATTTATTATTTAGTACTAAGATACCTTGCTCAGTTGCGTCAGTTGCGTTGCTTTGTAAACTCCCACAGTTTTATTCCAATTTGAAAAACTTACCGTTCGCGATGGACGAAAAGAATGGTATTGGAGAGTCTAAACCGAAGCAGGCGTCTGAGCTGCCGGTCGGACGTGCGTATGCTGTTGAACCGCTAATGGTTGGTAAAGTGTTAACAATTTGAATATGCTCACGCTGGAACAAAGCGTAGAACCAAAGAGGACGTGGCCGTACTTTTGAACCCTCCATCTGTATATTTGGTGGTTTTCGACTAGTAATTTTAAGTAATCTTGCATTTTTTCCATATCTTTGTTTAAATTTTGCTCTGCTTAAGAAAAGCTAACACGGTGAAACTATAGGATGATGTTGTAGAAACTTGGCAGAGTATTCAAGAATTTTTGGGAATTTTTTGGAACACAAAAGCCTAAGGAAAACTGCATGCGCTTAAACGACTCAGTATGTGCAGACGATAAGGTTAAAATCTTCGATCGGTTCGTTGATCGTTCAGAAATCTTGCAACTTTTTAAATTATATGTTTTTAATTATCTGTTAGAAGGAGGCAACTTTTTCGTATCGCTGCATACCGGAGGATAGCTTAGGTAATTTGGATCCTATCAAGAGACTTTGTTCAACTGCGAACGATGTTACCGAAATCGTTGATTTCCTTTTTGTTACAAATATAATATAATTTCCTCTAAAGTATGTATATTAATTCATATAAAATTGTGCAAATCGTGGCTTAAAAATCAGCGCTCGTTCTTCTATATACTTCGCGTCATGTACTGGTGTAATTTATTAAATAAATAAATAACATGCAATACACATAGACCATGTGACCAAGATTTAGTTTATGGAATCGACAAGTTACAAGTTTATTTTATTAGAAAACCCTTTCCCATTTCTACGAGATTTTTCTCATTCTAACAGGATACTCGAACTTTAACATTTAAACAAATTTCATCGGTTTTATTATCAAACTTGTTATCATTATACAAAAGAGAATTTATCAATACTAATAATTTGTAGGTGTTATCGACGCTCCATTCACGTTGCATATCGTTGGAATTAAACCATGATCTGCTTGCCAATGTAAGGAATAATACATAAATACAAATAATCTAATTTTAAGATCAGCAGCACATCCAAAAGCAACAGTCGATAGCATGGTATAATGTAACACAGCACCACCCCATTATATCTTAATATACTGCGAGGTTACCCTTTTTATATTATAATTCTAATTGTCTGTAAAATTATGTCTATTCTATCCTTATTATTATGTACAGTATATATATATATATACATTACTTTACACATTTACGCATGCACATACACATACATACATGCTACATCAAATATACATAATACCTTATGCATACATGTATTGGGTTGGTAACTAAGTGATTACAGATTTTGTCATTACCACCTAATGGCAACTAATGGCAGATTTTGTCATTAGGTGGTGATGACAAAATCCGCAATCACGTAGTTGCCAACCCAATATATCAGTCTCCTTGGTAATGCAAAATAGATTCTGTCTTACCATTGTAGTATATACTATGGCATTTTAGCCATGGGATTCTGACTGAAATGCGAAAATGCAAAGATCTATCATCTTTTGTGTACAATGGAGTCATGGGTTATCATGAGTTATCCGAATCCCGTTTAACCGATGTTCCGTATTATTCGAGATACTTTGAACTTTGCCAAAACTGCACTCTTCCCTTTTCTTCGAGAGTTTAACGTAAACAGCACAAAAGAGTAAATAGACGACTATCGTAAATGCGATCGATCAATTAAATAGTTGGATCGATTGAATCAATTAAATAGTTAATTTTAAATATTGGGTTGGCAACTAAGTGATTGCGGATTTTTTCATTAGCTGGTATTGAGAAAATCCGCAATCACTTAGTTGCCAACCCAATATACCTGTAATGTTACACAATCAAAATGTTTCTTATGATCTTATTATCCGAGTTTTCGATTATCCGATAGGCTTGGTAGGCTTGATAGACTCGGTGCACATCAGCTCGGATAATCGAGACTCTACTACTGTCATTGCTATGTACATGTGTATAATATCCCGTTTAATATGTGTCCCTTTCGCCCCAACTACCACTCGTTGTATCAGTCGATTATGTCAGATGAGTAACGTTTCGACGCGCCATGTGTGTTTTAGACGGCGAAGAACTCGACTTCCGGAAGCAGCGGGTACTACGTCGGAGGAAGCAGCACCCTGCCACGTGGAGGTCAACTAATGAGAGCGTACAGTCCTGCGGCGTCGTCGGTAGTCGGAGGACCCAATGCAACGCCTACTCAACCGAAACCTCTCGCCACTCCAGGTACACGAAAATCCGCGATACTCGAGACTCAGCCTTAGGAAGCCGATTACGCAAGGCCCACTGTCCACGAAGTGTCCCGCGCCGGGTCTAATAAGAGTACACTAGAACTACCGATAGCTAACGTGAAACTATTTTTACCAAAACCAGTGAAAATGATTGGTCTTTAAAAAATATCTAATAATAGACTATTTTTATACTTATTGATTTATTACTTTCTTGCGGAAGGAATTCCATGTTATATAGTACATTTTTGGCATTATTAATCTATCTGAGGCCATGATCCCTAAACGAGGGTTGACACGTTTATAAAATTGTAGAACCTGTCATTTTGGCTGGTGTGGTGTTTCTAGTGTTAGCATCCAGCGATCTAGCGATCGATCCGGAATTTTCCTGATAACTGATATCGTCATATCGAATGATACGCGGTAAAAATGTGAAAAACGTGTGGCAAGTTGTAGAAAACGAGGAAACTGGTTAATTGGGCTTCGATAAACAGATCGCTGCACCCTTTTACACCTTGACAAGTACCAGTCATTTTCACTGGTATTGGTATAAGTAGCCTTGATACAAAATCATTTTCAATTTGAATACATAAAAAACAAAATAAAATTCATCATATTATTCTTTTAGTTATCGTCGCGAAAGTCATTACATCATTGCGGAAAAAAATATAACAGGAAGTAGGAATTTGAAAACAAAATTGTAAAACCAGTCAATTTCACTGGTGTGGTAGTTCTAGTGTTAATAATTACAAATAAACTTATTAGACCAGTTAGTACCAACAATACGTTTCCATGCAACGGTTGCTGGCGTTATCGTTGCCAATAGCGGGCGTACGTTGCAGCTGTAAACGACTGCAGCGATATCGGATGAAGGCATCTTGGTACGTCGTTCGACGTTTTCATAACAAGGCAAATTTGTATCCTAACACTTAGCCAACCGAACGGGGAGATCTCCCTTCTTGACTTTCGCGACACGTTTTCTTCTCTTCTTTTTTCTTTGTTATTATCAGTTATTGTTTGCCTGGAAGTGTTGCCCATTAATTGCGCCACTTTTTCTGCCTTTGTAAACTACAGTACATAATAAAATACACGAATTTAGTGGTGTTAAAATTAATTAAAAAGTTACGCTATCAGTTATGGGTAAATACAGTTATTGGGTTGGCAACTAAGTGGTTGCGGATTTTGCCATTACCACCTAATGACAAAATCCGCAATCACTTAGTTGCCAATCCAATATAATCGAACGATAGCACACTGTAAAAGAATATTGAAATGCATTATGAATTTTCAATTTCACCTTCAAGCCCTGCTATTTATCTTTAGTCATCAATTTTTCCTATATTTTTTTACACTTTTAAATACTTTCAATTTCACGTTTTCTATAAACAATATATGAAATCGTTAAAGAAATCCCTATTATAATTTTTAAACTTGTTTGTTTCTCAAGTAACGAACATTATTCCTTGATAATTGGAAAAACCGCTGTGGCGGTTGGCTAAGTGTTAAGACGATTGTCTGCAGATATCTGTCACAGCCAATCTTTTCGTGCTGCGGATTTTCCAGCAAACACGGACTTGGCGTAAACTTGTAATTACCTTTCCTGTACGTTTTATGAACTAAACAGCAGCGTAGACGTATCGTCGTCTCCAATAGACGACGCTGACGCTTCGTGATCGGTGGACCGGGCAAGTTCTCGAGGATGGGAATCGCGTGGTTTCGGGAATCGAGTCTCGGGCGTCAATTGGTCGCTTTTCCTCCTGCCTGTGCTTGTCATGTTTGCTCCACGCTTGCACCACGTTCTTCCTTAAGCTTCAGCCGACTTTCCACGAAGAATGCACCCGCCCGACGACATTGCAACGATTCTCGTCGTGTGTTCGGACCTGCAGGTGTCCGGAACGACATAGACAGCTGATTAATTCTTCTGCTCGCTGCATTCTCCGCACGCTGTCACTCGTTTCAGTCGGATTTATTTTAACCGTCCGATGCTCCTAACGTTGATGCATACTCGTTGTTACTTGTCCTTGACCTCGCTTGTTACTTAAAAAACGCTCGATCGTTCCTCTTCTCTGTGGCGGTCGAACGAGTCTCGCGTCGCCTCCGTTGCAACGATTCGGTGGAGGTGACGCGAAATATACAGTACACAGGGTGTTCCTCGCAACTAGACCAAACCATATGTAAGTTTCAGACGACGGAATATAGACGAACGTTTCACTAAACACGTTTATAGCGATTAAAGAGATTACTTTCTCGTAGACATTTCTTTCAAACCGTTCCAATGTTTTGCTTAATGAAATCTTTTCCTATCTTCCACTATTTCTATGTTATGGTTTGATCTAATTACAACAATCGCCGTGTACGTTGGCTGAGGAAAGTATTTGAACGTTTTTAAAAAGCTTTTACGTCTATAAAACTCGAGTGTCGTAACAATGCTAATGAAACTTCAAAATGTCTCGTACGACACACGCAACGTACAGAGCGTTTCAGGACATGTTGGGACTACGATTCAGCAGGCTAAAATAAAAAGAAACTTTCGTACAAACATATGTATGCTCGGTACGACCTTGTTTTCGAGTTACGGCTCATTTCGTGTTCCAACAGTTGCTTATATATCGTCAAACAAATTGCTTCAAGCCACAACTTCCAGTTTCAATACAAACGCGTATACGTCGTGTCATGGATTTTCAACTCGTTTGAACTGACCTGGTCTTAGACGAATTTGTCAGTGATTTCAGTCGACGTGTTGACAAAGTGTTGAAACACTGTCAACGTTCACTGTGACGTTTTATTATAAACTACGGACTTTAAAGCAGCGAATTCAAGTTTGGAGATGAAGCTAACACGACCCGTCCATTTGTCGGGAAACAGTCGGCCCAAGTAACGTTTTAAGAGCTGCATGGCGCAACAACCACATACGTTTTATCATATCCATCACGTGACATTCAATCTCGTCGTATCTGCACGAAAGTTTGTTCCGTGGAAAAATAAGGCTGTGGCTCGAAAACAAGGTCATACGGAGCATGTACGTTCCTACGATTTTTATTCCCCTTATTTTAGTTTACTAAATCAGCTCCTGCTGTACTTGCCACGTGCTTTAAAATGCGCCATATTCAGAGACCATTACTATTGAGCAACTAAGTGACTGCGGGTTTTATCGTTAGGTGGTATTGACAAAATCCGCAATCACTTAGTTGCTAAGCCAATATTACCAAGCAAATTTCAAAAGCTTTTTGCGAATATCTCGGAAATTAAAGCCGAGCAGCGGTAACATATATAGAGAAAAATTGTTCAGAATGACGAGCTTGACGAGGTATTTCAACGTCGTTGAAATCAGTGAGCAGGCCACGCTCTAAATATTTATCATATTCATATCTTTATTGAAATGATTACGAATTTTTTGATTACGAATGACCGCCTTCTTTATCAATGGGGGACAATTTTTCTGCCTACATCCGATCAATCGGATAACCAAACTAACGATTTAACCAAAAAGGACGTTAATGGTTTATCGATACCAGCATTCCAAAAGAATGTTAATCTTTTATGATGGCTATTCGTAATCGAAACAGTTGAGGCTTAACCCATTTTCAATCGCTGCATCATCACTTTTTAGGAAACTTCATTAACACTTTGACTACCACGTTCTTACAATTGTAAAAATTGAATAAAATTGACAGTTAGGGCTTTTTGAATATAACCGATAAATGGAAGATACTTTGAAATGAAAAGTGCCCCATTGAACAGTTAAACATTTTTATTAGAACATCAATAAAAAAAATGAGAACAAATTTTGCATCTAACGGTGCACTATATTAAAACACTTTAAACATAAATGTGGCTCATCGATACAATCTGGACAATAGGTTTTTTTTTATTTAATAATTTACATTCACAATTTGTCCAATTTGGACATTTGGTGAAATTGTTTAGCTGCTTGATTATCGCGTGGGTGACTACCCCCAGCGAGGTACCATCTTCGTGTTTGTTAGGTTATATCCTTTGTGAATCTGGACAATAGGTGGTCACCTTTTTCGTCCGATTCTTAGCAATTTTTGGTCCTAACTGTTTAACATTTTTTTTGTACCATTCTCTGCAAAATTTTCGTGCCAGGTACGCTTGCCCTTCTTTCTGCATTTCGTGTCGCAATCTTTGTCGAATAAGTATATTTGATGGTTGTGGTGAATGGCACCGTGTAAGGTGCATCGCGAGTGCCATTCCAAAATCTGATACCTTGATTTTTGCTTTTGTTGCTTGTTTATAGAGTATCATCGCGTTTGAAATTGATATATTTAACAATAACTCTAAAGCTAATTTTATATACCACTTGAGAATTCTTCTATGTTGTGTAGAATATACTATCAGTTGATCTGATAAATCTACGGCACATTTTCCTCTCTTGTAATCTACACTACCATTGGTTTATCACAAACATATTTTTCTCTGCGGATCGCTACCATTTCAGCCGAATGTTTCATCGAAATCATAAAAATAATCATAACACTGTTTACTAATATCTTCTACACGTTTCAACAATACATTCTGCACGTTTTGCGTACGACGAAATAACAAAAGCGAGTGGTTTGTTGAAATAAACAAAGTCCTGTTATAATATGTCGCTATCAACTGTTATCAACGCGTCACGGTGGTCACCTGTGACCACCAATAAGATAAACGGTCCATTGGGGAGGAATGTTTACATCATCAATTTATTATTATTTTGCCATTATATGCTTTGAATAATAAAAATACTCTCGTGGCGTCCTGAGCGAAACATGTGATTTCTGCGTGGCAGTCAAAGTGTTATTTAGCAACGACTCCCTTCCATTTTAATAACGATTCATTTCTACTTGATGATTCTGTGGCATACAATTTTCAAAATAACCGTGTCACTACAGGAAAAGCTCTCCATTTCTGTTCGAATACTTTCCTCAGCTTGTATACTCGTTCGTATCGTTTGATGGAAAGTAACGCACCGATCCAACGCTTTTCGTCCCTTGCGGATGCAAGCACCGAATCCTTGTGCAATGTACACGCGCCGTCCGTGAGATCGGCGGTCGCGAGAGGTCGTCTCGATTCCGCGAACACGTTCGTCGACTCGAGTCCCGACTGTCGTCTGACAAACTACGATCGACGACCATCCGTTTCGCGCCTTTGCTACGACGGCCTGGAAAAGTGCATAATATACAAGCAACCTTGGAGTACCGACGCTTTAAAGAGAAAAGATCTGTTCGTTTGTCACATCTCATTAAGAACAGTGTAAAATGGTGATTTATTCGTTACAATACATAAGATGCATTTTGTCATGTGTACAAAATATGTGTTACGAAAGGCCCCATTTTAAAATCGAAAGTTAAAAGCAATTAATATTTCCTGTTGGTTTTTTCATAAGTTCGGTTACGTAGTTGTCAAGTAATTAGGTTGGTGCACGATATGCGCCTGTTTCTCGTTATGAAATTTGACATAAATCGATGCATTGGATGATTAATGAGGAAGATTTGTAATAAAAATATAAAACTTCTTTATCGCGACGTTGATGTATAATCAGAAAGTTCGTGCGGTTTCTTTACGTAAACTTCGATTTGGAAAAATAGTTTCTAGAAATTAGCATTTTGAGGCGGTTTAAGACGTTTCCTACTTCATCTATGCGATTCTTTAACGCGTAAATCACTTTAATTACTTGAAGGATAATTATAAATGAACAAATGTTCGACTTTTTCTATTGGAAAATTCATATTTCGCAATAACGAAGCGAAATAGTTTTTGAGAAAGTTTTGTTGAACGACGTGGGAATTACTTTGATTAAATATACGACGTTTTAGAGCTTTAAGTTTTATCGTAGAGAACGACGTTTCATATTCACCGATCTAATAATAACAAATTAGTTGTTAAATAGAGTAGAGCCTGCGTTATACGAACATCCGCTGTGTGAACGTTTTATTATATGAAACGTACGAAAGTGACATCAATAAAGAAGATGATAATGATGTGTCACCTCATTTACAGGCATTTACATGTCTGAAAACCGTGAGCTGCTTCCAAGCCCATGTGATTTAGGCAAAAAGGTTTGCCATCCAGCAATTCGATTTCTTTAATTTCGTTAAAAGAAGGATATTGCCTTTTTGATTTGATATTCTACGTACGCTGTTATCTACAAACAAATTGTATTCGTTTTATCTCATTCCATCTCAAATATTAAATCAGACCGACTGCCAACTGCTGATTGTTTTGTCACGCAAAAATTCTCTTTCGTCTGCCAACACTTTTGCCCTCCGATCAATTCGTATAACGTACGCTGTACAATGATCGCGTATAATACGAGAGAAAATTATATAGGCAAAACCTGTTTGTCTATGTAAAGGTATAATTTTTTTATAAAATGGGGCTATTATTTATCCAGGAAACACAGCGTGTTACATAGAGCATCAATTTTCTCACATTACGATGACAAATAATTCGTCGTCTAATTCGCCAACATTCTCTGATTGTTGGTTTGGCAACTAAGTGATTGCGGGTTTTGTCATTACCACCTAATGACAAAATCCGCAATCACTTAGTTTCCAACCTAATATTTCCGAGTCGCGATACCGTGCACTTTTACCAGCCGCGAATTAGCAAAGGAACGAACGTCGGGCAGAAACGCGACGTACACCGGACCAGCTGGGTACATTGGTTTTTGTTTGGTTTTCCGGATGGTTGGATAGGTGGTGGCGGGGTGCCGCCGGCCAAGCCGCTTCGCAGCTACCAGTGTGGTAAGAGTCCCCTTGGAAGCCTCGGGGGCTCGGCTCGCTTCTCTAGAGACAGCTCGGTCTCCCTCTATAGTATAGCAGGTCAGTAGTAGCCTTAAAACAACCCTCTGGAAACCTCGGACCAGAGTTGGGCAAAATTGATTCGAACGACAAATAACAAATAAAGATGAAGAAATTTGAATTGAATGTTATTCGCGAATTTTATTTTATTTATTGTATATATATTTATTATTATTTGTTGATATATATTAATATATATTTATTTATTATATATTATATTTTATTTTTTATTTATCTCGACTGGTTGTGCGTGTACAGATAATCAGACAAATATAATTGCGCAAATTTCTAGTCAATTTTGTTACTTACGATTAGAAGATACGTTGACAAGATATAAATTGGTTAGAAAATTAGAAACTGAATTTTGGAACAATTTGTTTCTCGAGGTTAATCTGCAGTAAAAGGATTGGCATCTGTGAACGACAAGTGTTGATGCAAAATGACACATAACGAGGTATCGGTGAATAAATTTCGAATAATTTATTTGTCTAGATAAAAGTCTACTCGAACTATGCCCAGCTCTGCCTCTCGGTCCTTTTCAGTCGATCGGGACCGGCTCTCTGCGTTAAGTTTGCCCGATTTTCGATCCGCGATCTTTCTCGATGCCGAACCCGATATTTCTCTCTCTCCGATGGCGTGGCTCGTTCGAAAATCGAAACTATGTGTGGAGAAAAGAAAACGAGGTCGAGGGTTTCCGTATTGGGTCGTTAGACAATGCGCGATCTCGTGACCGCTCGGATTCGTACGCCAGAGTTGACACGGATGGATCCGCTGGCAAGAAGATTCATAGTTGGTGAAACTCGGCTATGAACCGACAGACGAGGAACGCACTGTTTTATCGAGCAAAAGTGAAAAATATATTTCCAGTTTAACGAAGTATATTTCTGAGAATGTTATCCATCTCGATATCCAGCTTGCCAACTGGGCCATATTACGCAGGAATCCTGCAACCCTCAAAATAAGAACCAATTAGTTAAAATTGTGATTTGTAATGTGAATAATCTTGCGATCTCTGGTTTTGCAAAACAACTCTTGCATTATAAAATTATGGAAACTGTCTCATTTTAGACTTGTCAGTTATTTTGCAGGAAATTTGCAAACTACTTGACTGAGAGTGAAAGACACGCAGCATGAGTTCTCCATCCTGTTGACACAATAAACGTAAAGAAACTCACTCGTGGCAATTAATTTTAACACTTTACCGACTGATAGCCGATTAATCGGTACTTGTCGCCGACGCTTACCGACCGATAGTCGATTAATTGGTTTTTTGTCGTCTTTTTGTTGCCGACAATCTTTCTCATTACTTGAGCAGTAATTTGTTATTTAGTACCAAGGTACCTTGCTCAGTTGCGTCAGTTGTATTGCTTTGTAAGCTCCCACAGTTTTATACCAATTTGAAGAACTTCCCGTCCGCGATGGACGAAAAGAATGATATTGGAGACTCTAAACCGAAACAGAGCCGGCGCCAGGGAGAATCTGCGTCTGAGCTGACGTGCTGTTGAACCGCTAGCCGTCGGTAAAGTGTTAACATTGTACTTTTACGCAATATGCTGATCATACTGAAATTGAAATTACCGAGTAATATCAACCAATAGATGCCGCGTAGACAATTTTAAATAATATTAATTATACTGCTAGATGAGCCATTAAAAAACATGTTAAAACAGCAAAAAGGAATTAAGTATAGAAAATAGCTACAACAGTGATAAAGCTACTTTTCTTTGAAATTAAAAACTTCACACTAAATTTACTCCATTTCAGATCGTTGAAGGTTGATAGGTTTTTGCATAACATTGCCCAATTGACTCTGAAGATTTTGACTATGGAGGCGGTTTGGTCGCAACGAAATGGCTTCGAAAGAGAGTGAAAGAGAAAGAAAGAAAGAGAGAGAGAGGCCCTGAAATTGGCATTTTTGTGATTCGGTCGAACGAGACGCGACCCCTTGGAACACTCTCAAAGTATCTTGCAATGTATACGTAACCTTCCCCATGTGTGGTATACAGTATCTAAAGTAGAGCATCGCCGTCAACCCCATGATATCGTGTCCGATCCTATTACCACCAATAAAAATTCGTAGAACTCTTTGACATCCCATAAGAAGCACGTTCGAAGTCTGCATAGTCTGGATCAAGGTATAGCGGAATCATCAGATTACTTCACGATGCCGCTATATCTTGTACCTGGATAGTCCATTTTCTCTCTTGACCCCATCGATACCGATAATAATCTTCATTCTCGAATCGCGATCCCGTAAATGCAATTTAAAATTTTCTCCACCCGCTAAACTACGAACTTATTAAAATAATTTTCGGTTGCATAGGCGGATCGTTTACCCTCTACGTGGTTGTACTAATCCTTGCGATTCTACAGATCGATTGCACGGGGAAAGCGGTTATATGAGCAGTCCAGAAAGAGGTGGCGGAGTTGGCTCTGGAACTGGCAGATATCCAGCTGGTCCTTACAGCGCTGGGAGCAGCTACGAGGACCCGTACTACTCGCAGTATTCGGGAACAGTGACACCGGTCATCGACGAGGAAGCCAGGTAACCGGAGTTCCACGGACCATCGCTTGGGTCGTTTCATGTCGATTTTCTCATACTTTCTCGCTAATTTCTCAATATTTATACAGAATTTTCCCATATGTATACGTATAAAATAGACTGCGGTGGAAAGTAACCATTCGACTTTACAATAGTACTTTACAAGAGTTACAAGGCTTACAGGCTTGTGACAAATAGTATTAAAATTATCAATTGAAAACGGGAACGAAGAAGAGTAGTTGCAAGCTGAACTGAGCCTTTTCCAAAATTTTGTCAAGCTGCTCTACTGCGGCATACTACTTGAACAAGGTATAAAGGTAGTTACTTTGAACGTGTTCTATAAAAAGAGAAAGAAAATCTCTTCTATTTGTCTTCATAATAATTAAAAACTCGTTGATAATTAACTATTAATTATCTACTAATTATAACTATTATAATTAAACTATTAGGCATCAGTTATTTTAGATCACCTTATGTTTCAATCGTAATCGTTCGTTTTTGCTACTTTCGTTCCTTTAACTTCCTCCGAAGCCCAGTCTATCCGACAACAAAAAAAAAAAGAAAAAAGAAAAAGAAAGAACCACAAAAAGCGCGTGCGACGAGATACATCGTATCAACGACGTAAAGCAAAAGTTGGTCGTGGCGATCTCGAATTCGACTCTCGTGGATGGCTGATAGCGCGGATACGTATATCTCTGTTGTGGGTGGTGCAGCGATACGGAGCTGTTGGAGGAATCGTACAGCCTTTACGGTGTGAAACCGCCAGGCCGTCCGCCATCCGGTCCTCCGCGATCCCCGTTTCCTCCAGGGGCACCGCCACCTTTGCCATCCGGTGGCCAGAGCTACGACGCTACTCGGTACACAGCTACCTTCTCTAGTTTTCGATAGAACCGCGACCTCAGACCTCGAAATTCTCTGTAAACGGAGATGCTGAGTCTGACCGTGACCGGTTGTCTCTACTTAAGCTATATATCGTCTGGTCAGAATATACGAATGCGCTTGCGAACGCGTCGCACAGTGGCACAAATTTTACCGATACACAAAATAAAGATCATCGTTTCGAATCACTTCGACAGAAATTATCAGCTTGGTCCAATTGTATTCCGATAAATCGTAATCGTTATATTGGCTTGGCAACTGAGTGATTGCGGATTTTTTCATTAGGTGGTATTGGCAAAATCCGCAATCACTTAGTTGCCAATCCAATATTATTGCACGTGTCATCACGTCGTAATAAATTGTGACGAGTAATGAGACAAACTGAACGTAGATCTCATAGATCGTTTAGGCATTGAATATTCATCATGTATTGGAAAATTTCTGTATTTTCGTCGAGGTGTTCGCTTTCTCGTTGCTCTATGTTTCGTTGATCATCTGGTAATTGTCCGTCGTTCAATTTGGCCACTGTGCGTCGCTCTTGTCGTGATGGTCAGCCATAGATACGACGACTACCGTTCCCAGGGGAGAGGAAGCGATCGATATGGTAGGTGCCTTGACAAATTTATCACGGCAGAACGGAGGATCGCGAGAGAGTAACGACTAGGGAAAGTGAAAAGCGCGCTGGCTTCCCTCTAGGCTCCCTTAGCCGAGTTATTTATACTCGTTCGTCGTTGCTATTGGCGCTTGGTGGATAATATTCCACGATATATCAGCCGTTTCGAGTTCATCGATCGGTATTCCCGTCGATTCCATTGACCTGAGGAAACCTCGCCTCGAAATCCACGTATAATACCTCCGTTCACGGCTATTGAAAAACTGCTCTCTGCCCAGGAATGGTCGTCGTTCGTTCAATGCATGTGTATAGTATGCGTCGAGGCATGCATGAAGAACGATAAGTTATGTTCCATATGGAAACGCAAAATTCGATACGGTCCTGCGTTTCTCATAATGCTCGAGTTTATCAGGTACACGCATATGGCGGCGCATTTTCGCTAAAGTTTCTGGACTGATGTTATTTACACAAATATTAATATTTATTATTATTAGATTGTCTGGAAAGTTTCTTTCGTTTTAGAAGGAGACAACAGATGCGAAACATTTTTATAGTATATTTTATTGCATGTATTAATATACTGCACGTAATGCAAAATCGATCATACGATGTAAATTGTAGGAAAAAAGAAGTAATGGATTAAAATAATATAAAACAAAAAACGTTGTACATCTATTGTTTCCTTGTGAAACGAAAGAAACTTTTCGAACAACCTAATAATATTTAGCAAATATTTTCGATTCTAAACTGTTGCTCTTACGAGGCGCTTACTTATATATCCTGCTGCTTATTTTACGAGGATATAAACCGGACAATAACGTTTAAGCGAGTATTCCAAGTGTAAAACGCTAAACTCTTTTAGGTCAGGCAATTTTTGTACAAACAGGCTGTAACACTTTTTACAGTCAAACTTTCAGACTATATTTATACATATTTTGCTAAAATCTACCTGGTTTTTTTGCCGCGAAACAAAGTCAAAATCGATGGTACTACATGCCCACGTACACATTGCCATCGTGGTCCATAATTCCAATCGTTTTACTATAGTTTGAACAAAAGAAAAAACTCGATAATTGGAAAAATGACTGCACTATCAAGTTCTATCATTTGACTTTCGGAAGCTTAAGGAAGCAGAAGAAAGGAAGGTATTGAATTCGTCCTAGTTCAGACCACAACGATGCACACATGCATCGAAAGTGCACAGAAAATTTGAAGCCACGTTTTAAGAAATATAAATCGGAGAAAAACGTGTTTGAAATTTCTTGTTACCAATAAAAATCGTTCGTATAAAAGCTTCTCGTACAGTATACGTATAACTTCGTTAGTTGTAGGAATTCACACATAGACTTTCCCCATACATACATTTCTGAAATTATATTCTTTGAGAAAATGCAAAAAGAAAACAATCCTTCTTAACTTCAATTCATTGCACATATACTTACGAAAGGTTTATATTCCTGAATTATAAGTAACGCGATATTTAAACCAGCTCCTCCTGTAACATAATAAGAATAATCGTGTCACATGCTCGATAAAATTTCGAAAAGTTGTCGATGACCGTGCGTTGAATAAGAAAATTATACTTAGCTGGGAAACTTTTCTGTTAGACACAAGTCAACTTTTTTTTAACGCGGGGAAATCCTTGCGGACACTTCGCCGCCCTCTGGGAGGCGACAGGGTAGTGTCAGACTCAAACCGACTAAAACCCCGCGGTTGTCATCCTGACGTTTGGCAGAAGTGTCCCGGGGTCTCTTTCGAAATACTACCGGGAGACACGTCAGCTATCGGTCCAGAAACTGTTCGAATGCGCCGTGTATTCCGCCGTGTCCGATCGAAAGGACGGGAATTTCGAGAAAATTGGCATCCCTTTCGTCCGGAAAACGGCTCTGCGCTGAAAATACGGATCGGTGGAATGTAGCATGCCGACTAGCGGTCGTAGAGAGAATGTGTATCTGAGCGCTTTTGTGTATAGCCTTCTGGTGACGTAGGCTTTAGAAAGATCGCGAGTTATGCGGAACGAACCTTGCACGCGATTCTCATTATCGTCAGTTGATATTTTATTATATCTAAGCGTACGTGCATCCTGTGGAACGCTTCTTTGGAAGATACTAAGCCCGATTAGATTTAGATTTTGTCTCATCCCATTCTCGGTTTCTACAACATGCAGAAACCGGAACCACCCCAGACAGCACACGATGTCTCAGAGATGTATGTACATTTCACGTCCGTTTCAAGCTCCACCATCCTACGACTTGATCGGAACGTTTTAATTTTTACACTGCGGCATTCGACTGTAATCAAACTACGTACAGCCTATGTATCTATGCGTTCTTTAAATTTCCCAAAGCGTTACAAAAGACCAGGAATTATTTTATAATAATTTTGCTATTAGCGCTGAACTGCCCTGAATTTGCGACGCAGAACGTTCAAACTGCATCTTCGCCACACGTTTCCAGGACATTAATCGTACGTCTTTACGACATCCATAAACAGACTGTGTGCTGTCCGGGCCGTAGTAACAAACGCGCCGGTTAACCGAAATTTGCTCGTTCCTTGTCTAGGATAAGGGTAGAACACATGGAGAGGCAGCTGGCGAACCTGACAGGTCTAGTGCAGAAGGCTCTGACCCACGCACCTCACACGAGTCCATCGCCTCGTGATTATCTACAAGTTCCAGCTGGACGCGATCCTTACGCAAGAGGACCAGGTACGTTATCTGTCCGCCTTCTCAAATTCTCCATTCACACTAACTGCAACATGTGCGTAATCTTTTGGTCGTTAGACGCGCCACACCCGGTTTCTCTGTTGTCTGCGAAAGAAACTTTCGTCCCTTGGTTTCGCGTAGATTTTTCTTTTCATCGGTCCACCTCTTCCCATCATCATCTTCTCCTGGCCAATTTATTTTCACAGTCTCTTGCGTTCACGCCATCCGACTCGCCTCGACGAGAATAATTCGTCTCGTCGAAACGAACGGATTCGCATTTCTTTTCCATTCGATCTTTCGTCGCACTTAGACACATTAGAAGCATTAGCTCGTTACGTTCAACGGATTTATTCTGCGACGCTTTACCGCCTGTCCCGTTCTCTCTGCGTGAATGTTCGTCCGCCCCTTAGCTTTCTTCGTTTACGTCGTTCCTACGATCGTTCGCGTTTTCTCTCTCGATTTTCCTTCTTTAGATACCACAGAGTTTAAACGATACCGATTCCATTCGATTCGGAGGCAGCAGAATAGACGCCCGTGACTGTCTGCCAGGCTGCGCCTTCATTAGATCTAACAATACGTTTTTGCGCCACGGTTTATGCAGTGACAGCGGTACGACGCGGTTCTTCCAAGTAATTCCACGACTGGCTTTTCAGTCCTGTTATTTTTCCAAATTCCACGAATATAATTTAAATCTCATGTACATGCCAGGTGTGTTTTATTAATGTAAAATTAATTTTTCAAGTATTCGTTGATGGACGTCCTCTCCTTCTAACGACAAAACCATGCAATTAAAAAATTGTGTTATAATAAAATAATATTAATTCTAACGCGACGTTACCGCTGCCACGTGTTGTAACGCGGTGTTTAAGTTTCCTGAACCCTGCTGTACAACTGCTTTGTTATTCCGACTGACGCACACACCAGGCGCAGGGGACGAGTTCGACAAACACTCTAGCTCCAGCTCTGCCTCATTGCCAGGTGTGTCTTCTTCATCTTCTTCTATCTTCTATTTTTCCGTCGAATCACTGTAACCGCTGTAATATATAGTTTATATATATTTATATATGTACTTATTCATACATTATATCATTATTGTTACTCATATATACTTATATTATTATTCTTAACATTATTTTTCTTCTACTACTTCTTATTCTTATTCTTATTATTATCATTACTATTGTTATTATTATTATCGTTATTATTATTGAAATTACTATTATATACTATATTACTCTATTACTACTTATATACATTTTATAATAGTGCCCTACGTTTAACCAATGTGATTAAAACGGTTCTCCTTTGTAAAATTCAAGTGTCTCAACCTGCCGTTACAGATGACTCGTACTTAAGGACTGACGTAAAACCACCAAAGTTAGGCAAAGGTGCGGTTCACAAAGTATACACGTTTCTCCTGTTTATCCATGCAACAAACGCATCGTCGCCTTATTCTTTTTTTTGCCAGTAAATCGTAACACATAGCAGCGATTCGTGCACTGCACGTGCTTTCTCCATCTTTCTCTCTCTCTCTCTCTCTCTCTCTCTCTCTCTCTCTGTCTTTTTCGCGCGCGCGCCTACTTTCACCCTCAGCTTCTTTCTGACGTTTCTTTTGCATCGTTCAAGCACAATACGCGGCGCATCTTCCGAAGGCACTTGGCACCAACCTCCTTACTTTCGTCGTTATCGGTTTCTATAGAATCGACCGTGTCTAGAAAATCCTTAAACCGTTTCGGTAAATACGTTTCGACATTTGTCCCGTTCGCTTGCAATCGGTTCTATTAGGTTGACAATTAAGTGATTGCGAATTTTATCATTAGCTGGTATTGACAAACTCCGCAATCACTTAGTTGCCGACCCAAGAGCAACCATAAGCAAACTGCGGATTTTTATGCATTCATGGTACACTTATTTTATTTTCCTCTGCTTTTTCTTTTCTTCTCGTTCTTCCTTACCTTCCTTTTTTTGTATATACACTGCCGTGTATTAGTATTTGGACTTTGCACACTTGGGCTGCAATACGATCAGAATATTCACAGTTTTATTATATTTCCAATGTTGTGGAACGTAATGAAGATACGCAACGTAGAAGAATATTTCTATAATGTTAATTGTCTGCTTCTTAGCCGTAAGTGGAATCGACAGTTTTATTCAAGTGAAATCGAAACAAGGAATACGCATCCATCAGATTGTACATTCGCCTGTAATAAATAGTCGGTATTACAGAGACCTATATAACCATTTTTCGTTAAAAGCTTGGCGTAGTAATCAAAATGCTTCCACTTATACGTCTCAGACGCTATACCGTTGCCTGAGATAAGACCAGAGACGGAAATTGGTAAACTATACCTTACACACTTGCTATAATTTCAGTGTCGAAATACTTGAACACGGTTGAGTAAAATGTATTTATGTATACGTTTCCTACACATTCTATCTCTTATACCAAAGGATTTATCTGGTAAATAAATAAATAAACATTTGAAAGTGCAAAGATACATAGAATCCATATAACGTGAAAAATGTATATCTATAAAATATCAAAAGTACAGTAACTGTTACAATATTTGATAGGTAATTCTTACTTAGATTCACTTAAATTCCATTTTCTTTTTTAATTTAATTTTAACGTGAAGAAATATTAATTCGCATAAATATCCGCAGTGCGCTATAACAAGTTTTGCCCAGGTAACCATTTTTCTTTTCTTTTCTTTTTTTAACTCTCCGTATATATGTCTGGTGATATATCAGTATTAGCGTCAGATATATTTTTTTCTTTTATTTTCGTCGTTGGGATTTATGTGTTTCACTTTATGCCAGATGAAGGCTACAGACTTTTAAATTACAAGATCTTTTTCCGAATTCTGCTTAGAAATAGAAAACACGCAAGTGCTTTTCACTGAAAATTAACGTTGACTTTGTTTCGGCTTACATCGAGACGTGGGTCGAGATAGACCCAGGCACGGTTGACAGCGTGGGGGTAGCCGCGTATACACAACGTCTCATTTTAATGGATCCACTCAAATGTCTCCTAAACTGTACGCCATCCGAAAGAAGACGTTTCAAATAAAACTCGTTCTTTCAACAAATTCTGACCTCTAGGAAATCTCAAAGTGACGTTTGCTTCTTCAAACGGAACTATACATTTTTTTCATACACCGTTTGATATCTAGTTTTTAATTCTCCTGGAAAATGAAGGTATTAAAAGTGCTTAGTATAAAAGACATTTCAAAGTTAATTTCATCGAATTGAGTGTATGGAAGGTACGAAAAAAAGCATAAATATAAAAGCACGGTATTATCTTTGCTTGTCTTTCGTAGAAAGTTTCAGTTTTGTAAGATCAAAGCTAAGATATCACAAATACTTTAAATTCCACCTCGATGCTTTTTCTCCTAGAGATTTAAAATTGCATCGTACGTTATACAAAAAGAATGTATATTTCAATCAAAAAAAAAAAAAAAAAAAAAAAAAAAGAACGAAGCCGAGCATTGCAAGATCCTCTCGAAAAAAAGTAGATTCGACCTTTTCGAACAACGTGTACAGTTTCGAAGAAATGTTCGTGGGTCGATTAGAATGAAACGTACTATGGCCGCGTATATGAGTTTAAGCTTTACGTTTCCTGTCCCATTGATGCACGAAAACTCGTCGCACTTACTTTCGGTTTACGGCTCGACGTTTAGCACCATTTCTTTTAATTTCGAAAGTTTGTCGCGCGCACGCCCGTCCGCTATAACCAAAAATCCCACTTTAGCACGAGTATCGCAAGAAACATGCTCTGATCATCCTCTATTCCAGACAAGTCGGTGTCGTTTGAAAAGTCAGTGTCCTTCAGTGACGAGCCACCAGACATGAATTCCCCCAAGCAGCATTCCCCGCAGCACGCAGGTAATGGTTACCGCACATTCTACGAAATTATTATACGATACTTTTTCACTAAGCACGCTCCTCTCGGAGAATCGAGTTATTCTTCAATTGTTCAGTGGAAGAGAAAAAGAAAAACGCGGAGCGGCAGATGGAAGCAGAGTTCCGTTCGAACGATTAAATCGAACGAAAGCCTGTTTCGACAATGCGGAATCATACGGTATATAGGCATTGCAATTATCATGGAAATTATAGTAAAATCCAACTGGGTCAACGACGTCTTTAGCTTAATCACCGGCAGATGTCCCTAGTCGACGAAGAAAACCGCTGATGATCTGTTCTTTCTCGTTATGCGGTCTGCCCGTAATTACGAATCGATCGGTAACGGTTTTGCAAACCGCGCGGATATCGGGCTCGTTCGATCCGAGCAGATTAAGGAACCGCCGATGTCGATCATCTGCAGCTCCGCCGTCTTTCTTTCTCTTAAGCACCAAAGGTTAAAGATGTACTCAGAGAGAGAGATAAAAAAATATCCTTGTCGGAGTAGTTCATACTAACGCAATAATCTCTAACGACTTCTCGTGCAATGCCTTCCATCACGACTAGCGGACACAAAACCAACAAAACCGGCGATCAAATCCTCCACGTTGCCGAGGATGTCTTCGCAAGGTAAACCTGTTTCGTGTTTTTTTACGCTTCCACCAACCCTTGTGTCTCGTTACCTCCACTTGTTCTTGTGATTAACCTTATTGATCGTTCTTTCTTCTTTTTATGCCTCTGCCCCTCTCGTTCCTTCTCTATTTGTTTCGTTGGGTTTTTGGTCCGCAATTGTGTGTTTAAATATCCAGATACGGTGTATTATCCAATCGTTTCTGTTTTAATCGTTCGTGCAACTAGCCAATCACCGAAGAACACGGTTCTTCCGCTTGCGTGCGAAATTTCCGACAGTGCATTCGAGAACGAGATGGTCGAAAAGCAGCATCGACAGATCCATTTTTTAAAGCAACCAACAAGTTACACGTAGTAGGGTAAATAACGCTTTTCGACGCAACTCACGGCTCGATCGCACACTGTCTATAGATGGGTGATTGCCCTGGAACTCGAGAGGATAATTCAGAGGTAAAACGTCCTATAAGACGCATGATCGTTGATCGTCCACGATACCATCGTCCATACTCGTCCATTCGTTTCTTTCGTCCCTATCCCTTTGCTGCCCTCTGCACAGCTTTCATCGCCTAGTCGCCGATAAAATGGTGACGATAAAAATGACAGCGAAATTGTACGACTGGTCACTCGCCCTTCGTTCATATTCTCGTGCACCAGTCCGCCCTTTGATCGTGCGAAAGGCGTCGCATTAACGAGTGACAGATGGCGCCAGCCGTTAAATCCGGCCGACTGACAGCGCTCCCTACCTCATCCATAAATTGAAACGCGGTGAGAGATAAGGATGTTACAAACATGATTTTTTAAATTTACCGTCAAATCTATCGTCTACCACAGTTATTGCCACACTGTCATAGTTATTTTTACGGATCATTCAATCTATCGATCGATCGCCACTGCCCCATTTTCAATTACATTTCTTGCTACTGGCAAACGCGATCCGATTTGACTGGATCGCAAGGTAACAAGTATCAAAGGACGATGATCAAGCTGGACGATTTTCGCACGGTTTAACGGGCGGAAATGCCAACGCTTGTGCCCGTACATGTGAGCACGATGTATCGTGCGAAATCGATGAGAAGGACTAAAATCATGATCGTTGACGCTTGACCGAATCATTTTCAGAGAGAGACAGGCACAAGCCGACACCGCCACCGAAACCAGCAGCGCTGGTAGCTGGCCAATATGTTTATCGTGACATGGCTCTGACACCGGAAATGTACAACCAGTTGCGAGGTTTGCAGAAGAAGGCGAAGGACCTCAGGCAAGAAGTTAGGAATCTGAGACGCATGTCTCAGGCCCAGGCGCACACCATACGAGAGACTATATTGGATACGTTCATCACCATCAGGTGCGCAAAATGAAACAAGTATGAGAAGAGCTATGGAACTTTCTTCAAACTTAGTCCAAGTGATTTATATATAATTGGAAGAAACATTTTCATTTATTGTATATCAGACTAGTCGTTCTTTATCTTCATCATAATTACACGTGTTTCTCATCCTCGTCGTGTTCTTTTTCTACACGGGATCCTTCCATTGCTTTCTCGTGTGTAACATATATTTATTTATTTACTGCTCGATATCTTAGGCTTACATAGTTCCAAAGCCGACCACACACTGCGTGTAACTGCATTCTCGAGCGCTGTACACGTGTAAATTCAGTGCACAAGTATGCCCAACGACCATATGGTCGGTTATATAGCCTGCTCACGGCACAAGTATACTTGAAATGAATTCTACTTATGTTGATGTGTTTCTATATAAATATGTACTACGGCCACATCTGAAACAGCCACCCGTATTGTGGCATAGTCGCCTCACTCCTTCTAAGTTTATGTAAACTAAACTACAAACGAAAGATTTACTAACTTTCACGTATACGGCCGATTTCATTTAATTTCTCAAATATTGGGTTGGCAACTAAGCCCAATATTAACACGTTGAATGTCACGCCAGTTTCACAAGGTTTGGCCGTAACGTCACGATGAATTTTTTATTATGCGATACATATATTGTTGAAACATTACCTACAAGAGATATGTTACGGTATATAATCATCATTAATGAATTTATATCACCAAGGTCACTAGTGACCTACCTGGCGTTGTAGTGCAGTTTCGCTCGATTCACTTATTTTTTGCGATTATCAATTATCTCATATTGTTTCTTCGCGTTGCTAAAATAATTGTTAGACGTTTTTACGTGCCGGAATCTACCATTAACCATAATCCATCCCTTGGTCATACTTATTCGGACCCGCAATAATTCTAAAGAACCGCCACAAGATTTAGCATTGTCTACTTTACTGTCAAGGCCCTTTTTTTATATGTTTTATACTGCATTCATTTCGTCACACCATTGAAGTAACGATGGTAATAATAAGACATTTATAACTATTCACATTTGTTCAAATTATGTATTTCTACTAATCTTGGTGCGCCTATCATCGGTGACCCGCACGGCGCCACGTGAGCCAAGTTGAGTGCAGGTCACCGGTCACCCCATGGCATTCAACGTGTTAACCTTAAAAATTGCTTACTGATCTTTGTTGAGAAGAAACTTGGTTGAGCCCCGGTGGGTCTCTGACTTTAGGTTTGGGTTGAATGTTACTTCATCCGCAATCAATTCTAACGCAAACGCTGCCACAGACGCTCAATTAATAGGTAAAATTCAAAATACAGTAGAGTCTACTCTGTACTTGTGCAATGAATTTGGACCTGTATGTTGTTCAAATATACAGTTACGTGCTTTACTTTGAGCAAATCCAAAGACTCCTTCACAATTCTATTTCAAACACTCGTACCTCAGACGTATCTCTTTATCTTCTTGAACACGTATAATTATATTGTTAATGATATCGTTTAATATAATCATTGGCTATATTTATTAATTTGTGTGGACGTAGGACAATGTTGCTGTCGTGCGGCGACGCAGCTTGGGATGCGGAGAAGATTCGACTGAGCCGCGAGGAAGACCTCTACAGGCAGGAGATGTTGAGGCTGGTAAAAGATCTAACGTACGTGTTTCATTTTATTCTCTCGTTTCTTCTCGTATTCCTTAGATGCATTCTCTACAACCGCTCACACATGATCTGCCGCTTTCAGCGAGCTGGAGAACACGGTGGAGGAACTACGTGGCAACGTCATAAACAGAAAGACAAGGGTCAATATGTCGGATGTGGAGAACATGGCCTTGATAATGAGCAAATCCAGGTAAAGGGAGAGAGAGAGAAAGGCGAATTACTAAATTGGTAAAAGCTAAACGGCAGTTGCAAAAGCTTTCAAGAACTAAACCTGTATACTTTCAAGTTTGGACTAATTTTATAACGTCACCATACACATCAATTCTTTTACTTTCAAAAGCAAATCCTATATTCCGATTGAAAATGATGTGACAAACCGCATTTTCTGTTTTAGCAAAACGGTGGCGGACCTGAAGGTGCGATTCCCGAGTCTTCAGGAAGGTATGAAGGGTTTATTGAGCTCTGAAATGGAGATGGTCGTACGAGCGGAGAAATTCCTGAAAGAAGAGCCAGAACGATTAGAGTCGGCGTTGAAGCGTTGCAAAAAGCTCACTAGTACCCTCGTGACGCTCAAACGGTAGGTAACATTGCTACGGTCCCTGAATACGGTCCACTGAATTAGGGTCATGTAACCGCGCAACAAAAGATGCACAAAATTAACTGGGAAACGAGTGAGAATTATCAAAGGATAGAAGAAATTTGATCTTGCGTTCGTCAAAACTAACTGGTAATCTGTATATTCCGCAGTTTGGCGTCGGTGCAAGAGCAGCGATTACCAAACGCAGCAGCGAGCGTAGACGCCGAGGAGACGCCACCGATAACACCGACCTCTGCTCAACATTCCAAGGTAACGCTTCATTTGCCCCGCTCGCTCGCTCGCTCGCTGTCTTTTATTTCTTTTTCTCTTTTCTAATGTCTCTGTCTATCTAATCTGGATCCTCGTTCGACTTCTTTCTCAGCTATTTCCGTTCCAATAATACCCGTTGCATGGAATTCCTGAAAAAAGAACCTATCACGATCCTGTGATCCAGTTTGTCGCGCTTTGGAAACCTCTCTGCCCCCTTCCGAGAAGGATGAAAAAAAGAACGAAGCGTTTGATTTGCGGAAATCTCGATGAAAGATCGCGTACCGTTGTTGATAAAAGGCACTCGACATGGAGCACAAACGCAACTTCGCGTTCTACGTTTCTTCGTGGGACGTTCGCGTGGATTGTGCCGAGAAATCTTTGCAAAGTCGATGCACGTGGTTCCCCTTTCTTCGTCGTGTTTGTACGATTTGCTTGACAAAGAGAACTTCACACGCGGCTAGAAGCGACAGAAACGTCGAAAACTTTCCGCGAGTGATTAAAACAGAGCAAATCCTGTGATTTCGCGAGCGAAAATGTGACGCGGTCTTTTGGCATAGTCTCGTTGTTTAAATGAGAGTAGCGTCAGAAACACCACTCCAGAGCTTTGTAGATCTATCTTTGCCTAATCGAGTAAAACAATGTGGTATCTTGCAGTGACATACGTTAAGTCTGACCACCGCTTACCCCGTATCCTATTATGCTAAACAGCGCATGCAACGAGTGACATAGAATTTTGTCTACACATATATATTTATATAACTGTATACATAACTATATATGTATATATACATATCGTACTTTTGGTATTGGTACACATACTCTCTCGTATATTTTGTATACGTATCGTATGTACACCCTCGTTCATAAGTGTTAGAACACTCGTGAAAAGTTAGATTTGAATTAGGTTAAAGAGGTTGTCAATGATCTTCAAATCCTGAAGAGATAACTTTACGTCAGTTGAAACCAATTAGCTCTGTCCTCGTACCATTCTTTCTATTGATAAAAAAAGCAACAAAGATGTTTTGGGAGTTTGAGATGAACACTCTGCATAGTTCTATAATTTTATAATTCTATCATATCATAATACTTTTAGAAATATACATAGAATTATACAATTATACGATACTATAATACTATAATGTTACAACTCTATAATACTATGCTAGACGCTATATGCTATACCAACGAGATTGTATAATTTTCTCATTCTAAAAATTCTTGCAAACAATTTCTTCGCCAAATTGTATCCATACGTTACTGGATATTGTTTTATACGAATTGAAAATTATCTATACCAACGTATCGCATTCTGTACAATATACCACTAGGTGTCCTAATATTTAAAAACGGGAGTGTACGTACATACGCGAGTCCATGCGTGCATTCGTGATCTTTCACGCAATCGGCACCAAAACACTGCGAAACGCGTGCCACCGAAATACACTTTGCTTGATTCGCCTGTATCCAAGAGTAAACTCGGTCTCGGGATTCGTCTCTGGAAACGATCTCGTGCGTACAGTGCCTTCTCTACGGCTTCAAGTTCGCGAAAGATACGGTCTTCGCGTGTTCGTTACTCCAAGAAGGATCCTCGTTGGATCCATGGATCTCTTCGTCAACCGTTGGATCTCTCGGTCTCTCGATCGAAGTCTAGTCGAAATCTAATGTAAACCTTTCCTCGATACGAAACGAGCCGCTCGTTTCTCGGACGAGCTTTGTCGCGAAAATTCAGCGGCCAGGACCAAGTCTCGTTACTCTATAGAGGTAAAGGATTGGGGCAGTACGCCAAACACGCGTTTCTATCGAACGTCCCAGTGACAAAACGAATCTTCCTTCAACTTGTGTCTTTTTGTGACATGGACCCTGACTTCCACCCTGATCAACCCCCCATCACCAATATTTTCAGTGTTTGCTGTGTCCCGATAGTATAGATATTTTTTATACATTTAGCAGCGTATGATGTGACAAAACGAATTTCGGTCGTCGAGCCACGATACGAAAAGCTCTTTTCCCCAATTTTCTCTGTCTCCTTGTTTTCTTTGCTTCTGTATCGAATGACCGCGAGTGCCGACGACCGTGTTTTGTCAGATCATTCTCAGTGTTAGTTGTGACTTAAGGGGAAAAAAAAGGAAAAAAGAAAGGAAAAATCTGCGTCGCGACGGGATTAAAGAGCGTTTGTTCCCACTATATTCTATATTATATATATATAAAAATCTTGTCTTTTTTTTCAACTAAATCTTGTTCGAAAGAGACGAATTTGGAGCGGCGGGCTGGACGCGAGACAACAACGACAAAAATTTGTTCGCCATCGTCGGTTGTTGCTCGCGTTTCGATCGTCCCTTCTCTTTCCGATAATACGAGCGAAACGAGAGGTTCGATCGGCTCTAACGATGATGATGATGATGATGATGCTTTGCCACATGTAACGTCGTCCTGATACGAGTATATGCCTGACAAGCGACGCGGGTTACGCAGACCTTACGCCGCTGTCTCGACACAGCGAGTTTTTAAATTAGACTGTTTATTAATTAAAGAAATAATATCTCTCTATATATTATATATATATTCCTCTCTGTCTCTACTTTTCCTTTTTAATAAGAACTATAAAACGCAGGTTGCAGGCAAGATAGTGAATATTATATTAATTTTTTAGTATGGCTGGAAGTGGAGTACTAACTTCAAGGAGGCCATACAGACCAGTCACGAGTAATTTTTTAATGATTCATATATTTATAAATTATTAATTATTATTATTAATATTTCTACTTTATTATTATTATTATCATTATTATTATTATTATTATTATTATTACCATTATAATTACCATTATTATTCTGTACTATTTTATATACTATATATATATATATAAATATCCATACATCCAAACGCACATATATATGCAAACATATGTACACTTATACAACCACCAATTCCAAATATATATTCACACACGAAATATATATATATATACCTCCACACACACCCCTACGCGCAAACGCACACTTACATACATACATGCATATATATATACATACATACATACATACATACACACACGCGTGTTTATATATATATTATATATATATATATTCCTTTTGTCGGTATGATGTCTGCCGCACAAATCGTCATATTGTTCATATAACTGTTTATCCTTCACGACGCTCGAAGCATTTTGCCAAATTCCTCCCGTCTTTCTTTTTTTCCGTGTACACGCGCGAAAAGAGACTGTCCTTTTTTTTTAAGCGGTAGCGAGAGAGAAAGTAAAGCCTTGCGTGGAAGTTTGGCGGAATTCTTCGAGGGATTCGCCGAGCGAATTCTTGTCGTCGTTGCTCCGGATCTATACATATATATAACTCGTATATACATATACATATATATCGTTTAGACGCGATAGAGCTCCGTTTTTTTACTGTCGTGACGAAAGGTTGGGAATAATCGCGGTCGCGAATCAGTTTCTCTCTCTCTCTCTCTCTTTCACTCTCTCTCTCTCTCTCTCTCTCATTCTCTCTCTCTCTCTGTCTCTCTCTCTTTCTCTCTCTTTCTCTATTTCTCTCTCTTCGCACCGAGGAGTTGTCTGACCCGCACCGGTTCGTACTACTGAATCGCGGACGTTTCATCTAGAGGTCAGGATTTACAATTAGAACGTGCATTAACCTTCAGTCGGTGGAAGCTAGATCATCGTTGTCGAATATCTTGTTTTACAAGACGATTGAAAATGTTTTTACCACTGCGTGGTGGTAGTTCTCATTCGAATAAACAAAGATTTGAATTTAGATAAAACGTACTATCACAGGATAGTTCGCCGGAGCAGAAATTTCGTGTACCATACATACACATCTTTACATATCCTGGTGAAATCAAATAACAGATACCTATAATTCAAATAAAACAATAAATATTACGATAATTTATTTTTCAAGCAAGCTACGATATTACCAAAGGAATGTTGTATAAGAAAAAGTAAAGCGAGTAGCGAATAAGAGGAACAATTTTATTCGAATGAAAGTTTAATTCTAAATTTATAAAAAAGAAAAAGAAAAAAAGTAGTCAGTACCAATTTCCAAAGGAATAAACGTGGAATATTTACAGGAACGAGATGTGACCCAGCTTTCACCGTCCAAGGATTATACGTATATCAGATATGTCGGAAGTTCGATTCGCGAATCTTTTAACGCACAATATATACCCGTATTCATTTTGTTAGGTCATTTAACAGATGAAAATGGCCGGATTGTTAATAAAACCATTCAAGGCCTCTAGTCGCGTTGCGTTGTTTGCATCTTACCGACACACCTAGAGCTTTGTTATCGTTGTCCCGCTATGTCCCAGCGCTTTTCAGACCCGACACGTACCGGCAAAGAGCATACTCGACACGCACGAAACATTTCCGGGATTGATAAAAGCGCGCAAAAATCCCTCGGCTGTGCTACGCGCTACGCGCCTTACGAGCTCTCACTTGGCCTTCTCGCAATATCTCCTTCTTATTACATTATCGCTGTATACTCTTATATTTAACGATTTATTCTCTTAGATGCATATACCAATTTTTACGACGACCTTTTACTCTTAATTTACGTCGGAGTAACGCTCGATGAGCCACGCGGCATCATTTCCAAGGAAACAAAGTAGTTGCGATCTCGACTCGTCAGACACACTCGTTCCAATCCATTTCTTATAGTAAGGTGTAACAATCCCCCAACCCCCGTCTCTGTTCTCGACACACAAGGTTTACATTGGATTTCCCGGGATTAAGTTCGCGGCGACGACCACAACAACGACGACAAACACGACGATCACGATGAACATTGGAAATGAAAGAATCCTGTAAATTGCACGTGATCGTCGTCGAATGCGCAACTGCTCGTTCCTCGCTCGGTCCTGCAGCCCCCTTTCTCACTATCCGCACTTTTCGCTAACCTATATTACGAATACATGCATCTACGGGGAGAGAAGAGAAAGAATTTCTCGCCGCTCGAATAGGCGTTTCGTACCCATGATTTTTATCTATCAGTACGTCTTAAGCTGAATCTCACACTGACGAACAATTGTCCGCAGGCACGCGTCGCGTCCAATCAGCGTCTCTATTTCCTGGGAAACAGACAGTAAAATAGACGCCGATTGACCGCGACACGTGTCCGCGGACAGTTGTGTGTCAATGTAGATTTAACTTTACAGGATGATTTCACAAGAGAAGAAAGAAATAACTCGACAACGTGGATCATGCACTTTGTCAATTTGTTGTTTCGTCAAACATTCGCCGAATTATTTATGCCGCATATTTGCCAATTAGTTCGGATAACTGCAGCGAACGAACAAACAGCGGTAGAGAAAATTCGAGAAATAACGCAAGATATAAGCGCGTCGATAACAGACGCTTCACGTATAAAATCGGAAAAATCTCAAGAAGCGTGAACGACTCTTATCTATCGATTTAAGAAAATGAACCTGTACAATTCTCGGTAAATCAATTCTCCGGATAACTCGACGATCATAGATCGTACCCATTACGTTTCTCTTGTATTTGCTTTTGCAAACACATTCGTCGAGTTATTTATTGGAAAATCAACCTGTAGATATTCGAGCGAATAAAAAATTTCGTTGCTTGTTCCATTTATGATTTTGCAGTCGTTTGGGACGTTCGCTGATGCTTGGTACGCTCAAAACTCGATCATCGTCATCACGCCATTATCATCCTCACTTTTTCTTTGGTCATTCTGCTCTGACTGTCGCGTCTCATATAGTTTTTCACCGTTGCTTTCGATTTCTTGCGAGATTGGTTCACAGCTCGCCGGCACCCTTGCTTCACTGTCCAAACTTTCGGTTCTTTCAAAACGGATCGATTCGACGTCGTCACTTTGTTCCATACACATGTTTCTGTACACACGCCCCTTTTCTCTTTTTCTTCCTTCCTCTCTTCTCTCTCTCTCTCTCTCTTTTTCTTTCTCTCTCTTTCTCTCTCTCTCTCTCTTACTATAAGGATTGGACCAAAGGTTTTGACTGTGTGTATCTTTGATCGGCCAACTTTTACATTACTTTATACCGTGTATATACCTGTGTTTCTTTCTTCGAACCAGACCCCACTCGTTTGCAACTTTTTTCTAGCATGTTCCTTCGTGTGTGTGTGTAAAGGAATGCGCGCGTATCGTACGCGCAGCATGCGACATGCACGTGATCTAAATATGTTGTACACACGTACAGGAGTTGGCGATCTCCGTTTGCTCTGCACGTCGAGCTAGCGTGTAGCCATGCATGCCGTTTCAAGCTTCGTTTTTTGCCGAATAAAAAAGACGTAGTCGAGGCGCGTTTACCGGGTATCGAATAGCACTTTTTTTCTAGAAGCAACAAACAGTTAACGTACGTTTTCGGGAACGAAATAGAGGATTTTTGGTGGATGCCCGGCGAACGTTACTCGACTAGCACGGCTTTCTTTTTCGTACACGGACTGACAAAGAGAACACGGATGATAAATGCGGGACGAGAAACGTTCTGGAAGCGTCGATCGCCGCGCCTCCGTGAGAACTATTCGCGAGCGAATTAGGACACAGAGCTACGCCGATTACAACGGCCGCAAATCTGATTTTGGATTTTTGATTTTTGGTTTCTCTGTTTTTTTTTTTAAGTTGACTAATACTGGACGACAACAATCGATGCCAAATGTAAAAGAGCCCCAAACGAGTACTGACTTGTAACACGCACAACGCACGCACAAAACGTATAACCCAGACCGCAGGTAACTATTTAACGGAATTAATAATTACGTATGTTTATTCCATTGATTTTGTTATAATATACTTTTTTTCTATTTGCTCTCACCGACTCATTGACTCGCATCGTTCGATCGATCTCGCGCCTTCCGATTTTCTCGGTCATCCTACTTTTTTCGCCTATTTCTCACGGTTTTTTTTCTTTCTCTCTCTCTCTCTCTCTATCTATCTATCTATCTATCTCACTATCACGCTCTAGCCCCCGATCGCTCACCATTTGTCTCACCCACAGCACCCTTGCATGCGAACATTATATTCGCGCACATTTCACTATTACTGGCATGACGTAGCCAATACACGAATGGTCGATTCACGAGCCATCGTCGCTCGATAGCGGTGCGTCCTACTACCAATCTCTCTTCCGCTTCACACGGGGATACGTATAGTGGTTCATGAAATTGTTTGAGTCATAGAAGCGTTCCACGAATGCATCTTGTACCGTTAACATGTTAATAAGATTCGAAGATATATTGAAATTTGATTGTGGCTACGACGCGAGTGGACTTTTATGCAAATTCATATCTTCGACGACATAATTCGTCTGTTACACGTTATATACATACGTTATACGGTAAATAGCTGTGCAACTTCCGTGTACGTTTTCGGATTACTTTCAAATACAATCGAGTCTCAATGGCGAGAAATCCTGCGTCATAGTTATTGCAAATAGTTTCGTAAGTCGCTATATATTCCTCATTTCCTGGAAATACATTCGATCCCCGATCACAATGGCGCACCGCCCTCTGCGACGGTTCTCGACGTCATCGAAAGTTGATCACATCGAAGCCGCATATAACCACCAAAGATCTTCTTTCTTTCTACTATCTCCCATCTCACACACAACTTTCGACGATCGCTCGAGCCTCCATCCGCAAGTTGCAAGCCGCAAGACCGAGAGAGCTCGATTTATCGAGCTCGATCGGCCTCGCGTCCACGCGTACACCAGCCGTGTACAGTCGCGTTCGTAGAGCCGAAGAGGACAGTCTTTGATAACCGGTCGTCCACGTATCGAACGCAGGCAGCTGCCCCTGTGCCAGCGGAACGCACTGTCGTGGGGTCAGCGAGCGTCATCGGGGGAGGGCCCCACCCTCACGAGCCACCCGCCACCCATCAGCAGCGTCCGGAGAACGCACTCGACGCTCTGCTAGACGAACTGCAGACGTTCTCGAGACCAAGCTCGCAGCTAGGTCACGCGCAAGGCTCCTCAACGATGCTTTCCGAGCTGGGCAGGTCAGGAAGCAGAGGAGAGGCAGTCGGTGCATCCACGGTGGCAACAACGGGTCGGCCGCCGTGCATCTCGGACATAGGACGGAAGGGGAGCGTAGATTCTTCCAGTGGAACGTTGTTACCAAGCGGCGGAACACTAGCGCCAACGGCAGGGCCACCAAACGCCGGAGGAACGCTTCGCAGATTGCACTCTTATCCGTCGAGTTCGGACACAGATACGTCGCCCCCCATAGCGAGACTTCAGGTGTCCCTGCAGGAGCAGCCGAGTCTGCCCACGCTGCCGCAAGGATTCGTTCCCGGACAGAAGCCACCGGTGCCTGAGAGAAACGCGGAGCTACTTCAGCTGGCCAGCGCCAGAAGGGTGCCACCGCCTCCACCGCCGCGCACCAGCTCCAGGTCTCCCTTGGCTAGTCCCACCAGCCCTCAGCTACCACCTAGAAACCATTCTTATAATTTACAGAGCGCCAACGCCACGCTCCGAAGGCCACCGGCACGCGGTACCCTTCCTGTTAAAGAGGGCAAGCCTCCCATGGCTCTACCAACAGAACAGCCTGTGGCTACGCTCGAGAGCACAGCACCCAGTCCAGTGCTTCATAACAACTCAACGAGCTCTCAGTCGTCAGCCGTGCTATCCACCAGCAATTCCAGTTCCTGCGAGAGCGTCAACTCGCAGGAAGGTCTGCAGAGCAAGAAGGGTAGGCAGGAGCAGCTGGAGCAACGGCATCAGGAGCTGTTGCGTAAACAGAAGGCTCTGCAGGAGCAATACGCGAGACTGCAACAGTTACAGAGGAACACGGCGGGTCTGACTACAATTCCGCCTGCGCCACCAGATCTTTTGAAGAAGACAGGATCCGAGAGTAATTTGTTGGCTAAGATGGGCTTGGGACTGAGCACTGCCAGCTCTGGATCCTTAACTAGTCTAACTGCTGCTAAGCAGCCCTCTCTTACTCAGGAGGTAGTCTCTGTGGATGGCGTTCATGCGCGACAAGAAGAGTCGAACGAACAGCAGAGGATGACCAACTGCAACGTCGCGTCCAACGTAATCGCAACGACCAGCTCCGGCGAATCTAACGGCAGTCAGACAGCGATCGTTGCTTGTAACACGTCGGCAGCGAGCGTTTCCGCCGTAGCGTCAACGACGTGCAGCACCGCGAGTACGACTGCTACCACTACCACTAGCAAGATCTACGAAACGGATATTCTGTGACCGAGAAGCCGTTCGTTGCTCGAGGCGAGCGTAAACGTGGCTGCCGCCGAAGTCGTGCTCGCGAGTTAACCGCGTTTTAAGCAAGCGAAGGATAAAAACTGGGGAACGAAAGGGCGATTTTTGTGGGAAGATTAGATCGCGACGAGGCGACCTCGCCGGCTGGAAAGTAGAGAAAACAGCGTAGAGAACTTAGCGAGTCACGCGTAATTTATAATATCGATTATCATAATTAATAACGATATATAGTATTACTAATCATAAACGAAAAGCGCAATCTCTCTCTTTCGGAACGCATAATCCGGATGCATAATAATAGGGAGGCGAAAGAGGCTGGGAGTGATCCCTCACGATCGTTTTTAGGAATAAAAAAAAGTTGGGCGATTCGAAGATCCAGTTCCTGGTTTAGGCAGGATACAATGATTGTATTGTCGAGCATACGTCAAGCTGTAGCGACGATTGTGCCAAAATGGAGAGCGAAAGCCGATAAACAACCGATAAAACGACACGCCCCTTTACTCGCGTTTTCTCCTCGAGCCAAGCTCTGCTAACTTCGAGCGAATAAAACCGACTGTCGCTATGATCGTGGTCTATCGTGCATACCTATGAGTATATCTAACTATATCTACGAAAGAGAAACGATAAATTTATATACACAAAGCACAGGAGTAAGATGAGAATTTCTATATAAACGAATATTTAAGCGAATAGAGTTAGATTGATAGAGAAGCAGCAGAACAGCGTCGTAATACACTGTCGTGTCACGTCAGATATCCTTGGCAGAGAACGTTTAATGGAAACGTTTATTCCTGTCCAAGAACCGGCTATGTACGAACTCGCACAAAGTGCTAACGACCGCGCTGAACGAAGCTATATCTCTCCTTATATTTACTTATAAGTCACGGTGTGTGAAAGATTCTTCGTATGTTTCTAAGTAGCTTTGATCGGAAAAAGAAAAAAAGATGTAACCTCGATGGAAAACGCGAGGGTAGAGTGCGACCTTATCTCGTGTCGCGGTAAACGCGTTTCGGTTAATGCTTTATTTCCATTATATTGGCATAATAATTCCAATATATTGGAATCGATTCTCCAATAATGGAAATTCCGAAGAAGATCGATTTTTCGACGGACAATGGCAAGATCGAAAGGAACATTGCTCAATATTTACCGATCGAAAAATGCAGCGAGTGTTTACACGGCGTTGTCAAACTGCTTGTCGATTCGTTCCAAAGTATGGTTCGTTTCGTGAAAAATTTCTGCGAAATCTCGTGAGATCGGCATGTAAATTATCATTCGATGTATCATGTGATGACCGACTCGTTCGATCGTTTGCTGGCTTCACGAATTTGCCGTATCTTCGACCGATCGAACCTAACCCCAAACCTACATCTAATTAGCGCGTTCTTGGAACGATTCGCCGCGCTATTCCACGCCAAACGTTCATTCCTAATTCGATTAGCTGATTAAATTGATTCGCTTGAATCGTATCAGAGTTCATTGATAGAGCATATCGCAGTTGTCACGCGTCAATCCCAAATTTCTGTCAGCCTTTAAGAGGCCGCGTGATCTGTTGGTGAAATTCGCGGTATCCCTGTTAAAAAGAACGCAGGAAGCGCGAGAGAAAGAAGAATGAGAGTAGAGAACGATGATATGATGTAAGATTCGGTAGTAACGTTGACAGCGAAGAAGAATACCCGCTGCTTTTGTTATCGAGGTGTTGTAGAGAGATGTCGGACTAGCGATGAGCTAAACGGAATAAGGTAACCGTGCTTCCCAGTGCTCGACAGAAATCAGAGATACACATTTATATAATCGATATGCGCATACTTTGCTTCGAGAGGCCTAATAGCCGATAGGTTTGATTCCGTGCTTCTTCCTTTCCGTTCGTTTTCCTATTCAACTGGAATTATTGCTTGCCGCGGTTTTCCCTTTCTTTCGTCGCGTCGTCATTCTTCGATAGTCGATTAGTAAAGATTTCGTCTACTACGCCGATCGTAATCGTGGCTATTATTTATTTTCTACGTACACCATGAAACGCATCTATATGGAAGTAATAATTAATATACATATAACGATAAGAAGTAATATGAATAAGAATATGGATAATAACGATCGATCACAGTATTCAGTTGCGAGTGTTTATCAAATCATTAAACGATCAAGACGGTACACGATCCCAACGAACAAGCACTTCTCGTTCGATCTTCACAGTCGGACTTGTATATTGTTCCATTCACGACAAGTAGGTACTTACATGCAGCAGCCTCCAGTCGCATAATTTGCATTTGTACAAAGCTGCTTTCTCTCAACGCGCACTTCTTCGTTTTCTGCCGATTCGATCCCTTCCCTGTCCTACCATCCTTCCTTCGTTCCTCCGTTTATCTACTCACGAAAGTATGCGTTTCCTATTTTACGTAACCGAGTCACATCTCATCTTCGAGAACCACCCCATGGCTCATGGTCTATTATCCATGGCCCAACCCATCCCCAGGCAATAATTTCTCCCTCGAGAGGTGTGAAATATCGGTGCCACACCTTTCGACCGCGAGACGCAAAAGCGGGACCCGAAATCGATTCAGTTATTTCCAGAACGTTAGCCAATAATCGATATGTAATGTTTTCCGACGATCCTGTACGCCAAATCGAATTGACTTGTTACATTTGTAAATGTTTGTAAGTAACTATCACGTAATAAAATAATCGATTAATAATCATCGAAATTCTGTTATTCTGATTGTATACCGGTTTTATTTAGTCGCAAATGCAAAGTATTTGTATATAAAATAAAAAGCAACAAAGCGGTTGGCTGACCTAGCGGCGAACTCCAACGATCGTTCACGTTCTCGGTTACACGTCCTCGTCGTCGATCAGCCCATGTGCTTTCATTATGCCCTTCTCCACCTTCTTTTTCTCCTTTTGCATTTTACTGTACCTCTGTATAGCGTTTGATATCGCGTATCGCTCTGGAGAATCCAATTCGGCGTAAACTTTGATTAATTCTATGTCCTCGTGTATCGTTTCCTGAGCCGATTTAACATCAGGATGAAGCGCGTGATACAACCGTATCAGCGCGCCTGCCTCTTCTATGTTTTCAGTGTCGATCAATTCCAACAACAACTTATCGATATTATTCTCCCAGGCAAGTTGAAACACCAACGGACCAAAATGCCTCGTAGATCGCAGAGCATCGAGTTTATTTAATTTATACACGTAAGAATACACTTCTTTCGTAATCCTGTGGTATTCTGGATCATCAGGTTCAAACTGTAAACACGCTCTATCTAGGATGAATTCGAATTCTCCTCGGTCCAATAGATCCTACAAATATATTACGCATTAAATAAAAATATATATACATGTACATGAGATACAAAGTAAATTATAAATAATAAACAGTGAGACGGCGGCAGATCCAGATCTCAAGCAACAATTATATTTGATTTAATGAATATTTAAGTCATTGATAAAAGAGATCGTTAAAAAGTATTTTTTTTATAAAAGAGAGGGGAATATTAAAACATTTCTTACGCTCAAGTATGGATGGAAGAACATTTGTGGAGTGTGTAACTCTCTACCATTTATAGGAAAATATATTTGATTCATTCTGTGCCTCTCGTTGCAAGTTGCTTGTCTCAATGTACCATTCGGTTCTCGTACCACAATTAATCTGTTTCTATTGTTTTTTCCAAAAGATATATCTGTAAACACGAGATTATGTTGCTCGTAACCCTGTAATTCAGGCTCTTTAGCCAGTACTTCAATCTCGTCTGATCTGATTTTCACAACAGGTGGCATCTGAATGCGTTTTTTTGCTTTTATTGCTAATCGAGCTCGTGCTTCTTGTAACTCTTCATCCGTCATAAAACTATACTGTGGAACCTCCAATGGCGTTCCATCTTTGCGCATTGCAAAAATCTTTTCATAATTGACACGAGTCAATGTCGTCAATAATTCCTGTACATGCCCATCGAAGAAAAACGGAGCAGGATCCCTTTCGTCTGCTGTAAATTATATATTAATATAATTTAATTAATATAATATAATTTATCTCTATAGAGATAAAGCAATAAAGCTAAAAATGTAACTTGTACTTGACTTGACAAGAAGATAAATGAAACTTTCGATTTATCTACTTACTTGTGGAATTGTCAAGCGTAAACGACAATTTTAGATCAATTGTTCGCAAGAATTTCTTACAGTGAAGTTTATTCGACTATACATTATTATTAATATAACCTCTATTCGACTAAAGATAATGATACAACGAGAAAATGAATAAAAATTCCGTGTTTGTACTTACTTGTTTGTGGAATTGTTGAGCACAAACGACAGTTCCAAGTCGGTCGTTTATAAAAATGTTTCAAAACGAAGTTTATTCGGCTACACATCATTTTGACCAAATAAACCGACTTAACCTCAATCCTAGCAGACAACAGAGTTGTCAGACATATTTACGTATCAAGCACGTACAGGAATGGTTTCAAAATATACCAATCACGATTTAGTCTCCATCAGACTTAAGACTTAAGAGCAATGTAACGTTCAATGAAAAACGGGTGTATATACATATTTGGTTTCCCGCCATTTCACAGAAGAGTTGCGTGATACTTTAAATGTCTCGTGTTCACGATAAAGTCTAAAAGAGAAGAGAAAAAAATGGAATATACGTTGCAAGATGCTTTCGAAGCTCTAAAAGAAACTCAGATGGAGCGACAAAAAGAAATAGAAGACACGATGAATGTAATCTCGAACAATTACGAACAAGTCGCTTTGAATAAAACTTGCAATCCAGAAGACGTAAGAAAGAAGCAACACAAATTGTGTAACAGCTTATTTAGTAAAATTATTTTAGAAGAACCAAAAGATTATCCCATTCCTAAAACGTCTGATTTGCACGTTGAAGTCTTAACAGAACTTGAAAAGGAAGTTCAAAATGCTCACCAACTTTTTGAGAAAATGAAGACGCAACTTTCGGATATTAAAAACGATATATCTTAGTTCGTAAAATAATAGAGTATCACTTTATAATTATTTTGGTTTGACATTCTAAAATCGTATATATTTGTTTCAGCTTGCAAAACAAAAGAATGGGTTTGGAGAAGATGAAAGAAGCCTACTTAGGTGCAAACGAGCTGACGGCCAATACAACATATAATACGGAACATATTATAGCGAAACGCATGTTTCGAACTGTAAAAAAAGATTTGGTATGACAAAAAAATATAAATATATAAATTTAATATTTAACGTTTTATCTATAATGAATCTATTATAATTATATATGTGTAAATGCTTAGCATGCAGTAGTAGAAAAGTTGTTCCCAGAAAATCAGAATTTCAAAGAGTTTTTAGGGGTAAGTACAGAATATTTAAAGTCATACAAAAATTTTTATTATTCAAATGGTAGAACAAATGGGTATAAATTTTCAGGAGTTGACAGCGTCATACACAAAAGGTGGTGATGATCTGTATGTAGATGTTACACCGGAAACACTGGATTTTGTAAACTTCCTGCTCGAAGCTGACATTATTATGTATCATAGAAATGATAAAACTAAAGTTAGATTAATGGATATGTTATAGGTATATAATATGTACTATAAATTCTATATTTTTAAAATAAGGTTTTATTTTTAATTACATAAATTTAAGTGCTTAAAGATAGGGAGGTGATAACATTATATGGTAGATAAAGATATATGTAATACATAATTGAAAAAAGTGGCTAAATCAAAATTTAAGTTTAATATTTTACATTAAAATTTTTTAATTTTAGAAAAATGTTTTATTCAAGCATTTTTACCACATAAATGGTGCTCTTTCTCTCAATACTCTGACACCTGTTCGTTCCCATTCTTGTCGACCAATCCATAATTCTTGAGCAGATTCTAAACAACTTAGAATTGCTGCCCCTTTCCATGCTGTCATACCAGGATCCATTTCTTTTGGTTGTGTTATGATATCCAATTGTTCTTTGCATTATACGCAAAATAGAATATATAGTATCTTTTTTATTTAAGGACAAAACGGCATAGATATATATATATATACATACCAGCCCTATACATGTAAGGAATTTGAAGAGAAATCCGATTGTGTAGCCACATACCTATACCTTGAAATTTCATACCAGAACCAACAACAAGTACACAACTGTACATTTTTCTTTTCAGATCTTCCGTGGCTATCAAAAATACAACAGTAATTAAAGTTTATTATATATATTATATATATTTCACATTTGATGAGTCAACTGAATATACATACGACAGCGATCGATACTTTGAAGTACAGCATGATCTAATCCTAATAGTTGCTGGGGACCCACTACAAAGTCACGTGGAGCATCCAGATCGCGATTCGATAAGGTCGGTGCTGAATCTACAGCATCTACGACCACTTCTTCTTCCCCTGCTACAGTTGGTGCAGTTGCCTCTTCTTGCATTTCAGATGTTTGCTCAAGATTTTCTTTCATACCTCTTCTCTAAACAGTTAGTAACGAAACTAATGTTCATACTAGAAAAATAAGCATACTCACCTCTCTATGTAAATCTACATACACTCGTTTCTCGCAGGTAATTTTCGTCGTGCGGGTCTTCCGGATCTCCCATTGACCTCTTTTGTATATGTACGCTATGTGTTCCAGTAACTTTAAATAATTCAGGTTGAAATAAACTTAAAGGTGCGACTAAACACTCATCGCCTACTTGTAGAGTGTATTTCTCGGTTTGTTGCTTCGGTTTTCGAACTACAAACGTCTTTTCCTGAGATCCGCATACATTCAAATCAACGTGACAAAAATCTTTCTTTAATTGACTCAAGAGTAACGCGTCTAGCTTATTAGATGGATCGCATGTTTTGTAAGGGAAAGCACATTTCTGAAGTAGCCAGAAGAATGTCCGAGTGATATCTCCTCCGCCATAATCCATTCGTACTCTAGTATTTCTATGAGAGATTCCATCTTCTACACAAGAAACTGATGTTTTTTGATCTCCAACATCAACTACACATGCATATCCCAGTCCTGCACCAAACGTAGCTGCCACGTGATCCTTTGAAACATAGTGAAATATTAATTCACCAGCAATAGAATACTCTAAGAATAAAAAAAAATATTAGTACCAACTTGTAATAAAAAACATGCTCCAAATCCAATATCACAGAGCATCAAAGTTGTCAATTCTTTTAAATATTGCCTGTTATAAATATCTGGAATTATAAGAACAGCACGATAATGTTTCAAATCTCTTAAAGGAATGTCCATTTTTTCTGTGAGAACGTATTCCCAAATCGTTTTTAAATCAGCCATAACAGATCTCAAGCTACCACCAGGACCAGAATGAATGTTAAGTTCACCTCTCCTATATGGAAAGTGAATATTGAAATTATCATCTGGATTCAACGATAATACATCATCTCCAACTACAATGTCTTTATCTGTTTTTATCCATTCGACACTACATGGAGATGATATTTCTGGATTGGATCTGCGATTAAAAGCAGCTATTTGTTGGGGTGGCGTAGCATATCTTCTTCTTCCATCTGATTGCAGACAAGATTGTAATGTATGAGATACTTGTAGACGAGATTCCTCCATTGCTTGTGTCAGCTCTTTTGTCTACTAAAAACAATAAAAAATGAAACATCTTTATAAAAGTGTTATTTGTAAAAAGAACTTACTCGTGGTACAGCTGGTGGTAGTAAACTGTCTTTATATTCTAACCCTCCAGCTAAACGTTTTCTGGCAACAGCATTTAGCATTGTACAAGGATTTAAGTCAGATGCTCGTCCCATCCTAAGATACATGGATCCAGGATGAATTATAATGATCGTTTGAGCTTGAATTTGCTGAAACACATTTAAGATAATTGTACAAAAAGTTCTATATTTGAAATATTTATATTACTATGCTGTAAACACATTGTAAATTACCTCTGCACACGATTCTTGAAAAACCGGCATGATTATAACTTTCGTATCACTTTACGCTATGATAGGTTATGTGTATGTTTTGCTATTCGAATTCTTAATTTCTGAATAAGTCAGTTATTAAATATAATTTTATTACTTTTAATTCCACTTATTCATCCCATATAACCACCATAGTAAGTTTGCCATGTCCAAAAATATTTATTTTTCCAATAGTAAAATTCACTTCTAATTCATCGAAAATATTCTATAAATGCTTAGATACATAAAAACATAACATGACATATACATATACAGCCTGCATCATATAACTTGCATTCTCTTTCATATATACATATGTATGCGTACCCTTACTCTTATACGTAAATCATACAAGTGTTAAAGAAAGGATAATTAAATATGAACGTCTCTTTTTTACTCTAATTTTTTATTATCAATAGCGGTTTTCTATGATGAAAAAGTAAAATTCTCTCGAATGACTATTTATAACTGTATAATTCACAACTAAACTAGTTAGGAAAATGTAGGATAAAGAAGTTATGTGTTTGTTTTTATTAATACTGATTTTTTTATAGTATAGTGATATTACGTGCAGATTGGTCCAACTAAATGAGATCATCTAAATAATCTGATTTGGTTATTGTTGTATAAAAAGACTTCTTAGAACAAAGTTACATTATTTCAAGGGCCACATGCAACAGTAAAAATAGTTTTTCTTCATAGCCATTTTTTTTTTTACGAAATTTCAAGATCATCACCATTTTTTTAAAATAAAATTACACATGTATTTATTTTTCATATCCTTGTAGAACGTAAAAGCGTGAAGTAGAAAAGAACGATATATATATATATATATATAATATTTAATTATATACTCAAACGACAGGTGAATGAAAAAATCCAAATTTTTCGACTACTACGTAAAATTTTTTAACTTTTAAGGGCTCGAATGAAAATTTAGAACGTAAGGAATTAATTAAGATTAGTTTTACCTAAATACTTTTCCTGGATTTTAAGTTATAAGCCAATTTAAAAAGTCGTCCAATTGATGGCCAATAAAGAAATTTCTTGATCTATAAGGCGAATTCTTCAATTATTCAGGAATTAAACTAAAGTTTTAACTCTCAAAAATCATCTCTATAGGATATTGTTACAAATCGAATTATTGTAAAATTACACATTTACACAAATTATTACATAGAAAATCATAAAATCATTGTAAAATTATACAATTATCGTAAATTTGCAAATTGAATTGAATAAAACAATCTTGTTTTGCAAAACATGTAAACATTACTCTGAATTAAGACCTGTTAGTATTAATTATAAGTATAGAATGAAAAATATACAAAAAGGATATTTTGTATGATTGAATTTATCAGTAAACCACTGATTTTTATACATTTATAGAGAATTTGAAAACATATAACTACAGAATGTGCATGATATGTAAAAATATATGGAATATCCAAAATAAAGTACTTGTTATAATATTTAGTAAATTAAACTATTATTATCTACCTATGTTCCATTTCTTAATTCATATTTATAAAAATATGAATTTACATAAATATCTGTAATCTATTTATCAAAGTGTAGGAAATGATTAGAAGAACTGACATTGTCCTAGTGTAAGGATCAAGATACTCCCTATGGTAAGAAATAAACAAAGGTATCTACCCGTAATTGGTACCCTAAAGAGTCGTGCACACATTTCCAAGGATGATGTGTATAGAAGTATAGTATCAAGATCTTCACCAGGTGTACTTTGATAAACAAATGGTCGAATGCGCACTTCGTGTCCGATACTTTGAATCATAGAACAAGCAGTTGTTAAACGTGCTGCCTGTTGAAAAATAATAGAGTATCAGTTAAAACTTTCTTTTCTATACCTTGAACTTTTCAATATTTGTAACGCATAATTATCAAATATCAAACTATTCATTCTGATTCTATTTCACAGAGTACATAGGAAAAATATAATGTGAAAAATAATTTTTGTCAATTTTCTTACTTTTAGGCCATTCGATGGTGAGAAGAAGTATATTAATATCTGATAATTAAAAAAAGAGAATCTGACAAATTCAAAGACATAATATATAACAATAAGTCTTTTAAAGATAAGTGACAAATTTATAATGTTGTTTTGTAAGAAACAATATGGAACTGATTGACAATGTATTGAATTTTAAAAGTACTCTTCTATAAATAACAAAAAAAGGAACTCATTATCTTTTCCACCTGTGATCCTTATATAGAAACAAACATACTTGAATAAAAGGGACTATCGATATCAGAATCCAAAGAACTACGTTTGTTATTTCAATCCACGTGACAGAATTAGTTTGCATGTCGCTGTTATCATATCGGAGTAACCAAATTGTACCTGCGGCTGCCCATGATAAATTTACAATTGTGTAAATGCATACAGCTGGCCCTAAATCGTTATTGAAATATTTCAATAACTTCTTAAATTCGCTAATCTCCTGTAATATAAGAAATAACAAAAATAATACTGGTTTTTCCATCCTATTTATTTTTTCTCTCTAATTGTTATTTTTTTATTTTTTATCTACTAATTGATCTGAATTGAAGGAAACAATTGTATAGAAATCAAATTACAAACCCTCATCCAATCAATAGGAGCTAAAGTATGATGAAGTAGTTTTCCACGAAGAAAATACAGATGCGCGAGTAAAAGTTGCCCTTGCAAGCAGTAACTGGTTATAATTGTTCCTTGAACCATATCATGCCATAATGTGCATACGATTAAAAGTACTTTCATTGTTATTTTTACTTGATATGGACTGTGCAAACAATAAACTTGGAAGAAGTACAGAATAAAACAATGCTAACAGTATGAATAGAATATTCAAGGATATAGAATTGAATATGCTTCAATGGGAAAAAATATATAACTTTAATTATCATTTAAATGATATTAATATTACATTAGGCAACTTACATGTGTTCTAGCCATTGAAATATAATGCTTCCTCGAGCCATTAACACATTTACTGTAATTAATGCCATAATTATCCATACAAGACTCAATGCTATGAAAAACCATAATATCCGTACAAGTCTCCTTTGATTTCCACGATTTACAGAATTAGAAGATAGAAGAAATGCTCGTTCCATTAAATTTTGTAACTGTTCGTTTTCTTTAATTCGGAACAGATATACTGTATATATGTATGCAACTAAATGTAAAATACTGGGAACCAGATAACTAAATATAACATTTCCAAAGCAAGTAATTTCTTCTGAATCTTCCTTATTCAAATTGGATGCAAATTGAAATTTCGAAGGCATTGTTTTATAACAAAAACCTCTGTCTCTTCTAGAAAACCAATTACATTTAATAATAGTTATATTAAAAGTATTATATTAGGTGTTATTACCTAAAACATGCCATGTATTGTAGTATATATCCAATGCACATAAATATTGCAACTTGACAAGTATGAAGATTTGCAAAAATGCAATAACAAGTGCACTGTTGTGAATCATCATTGCTTACTGGCTTTAAGCCCATTACTCCTAATAATCTCAAATATGGTCTTAATATTTTATGTTTGCAATAATGAAGTACCGCTGATATATTCAGCATTTCAAAGTCTGGCATTTCTGTGATTTCACCAATCTATCGTAAAATAAAAAGAATATATAACTTACATATACTAAAAGCGAAAATGCTAAATGGTCTTACTTCTGTACTTTGCATGTGCAAGTCTGACAATCCAGATGGTGTAGATTCCTGAATTGTTCCTTCATGATTTTGCTGTGGAGGATCTTTCCCATTCTTTGATTCGTTATTCGAGTTTACCTATAAACAATGATAATTAGAATGTAATTAAAACACACAGTTTTATTATCAATTTATTATTAACAATTTCACTTATTAATTCTATAACATAAGATGGAAAGAATCTGTAATTTATTCTTTTTAATGATAATTACGTTATAAATAAAATGGATTTTATAATCCATCAAAAATGGAAAGTAAGAAGTAAATGTGAAATATTAAATTATAGATCTAGATTAAATTATGGATCTATAAATAGTGATTTGAATGTAAACATACTAGATCTCCAAAATCAAAATAAACAGTAATTAGCACTATATAGAAAAATAATTACCTTATGTTTCTATCCAAACAAGTATGTTAAGTGTTAATTTCCAAAATTCAAATTCGACAATAGTCCACGATAAAATCGCGATGTTATATATTATATGATAAATATATTTCATAATAAATAGTATATAACTAGTAAAAATAAAAAATTATGGGAAATATAATGTAAAACTTACTAATGTCATTTTTCTCGACAAATCTCGGGCACAGTGCTTTTGAACTTGAAAAGAAAACATTTGTATCGATACTCCGCGTGATTCACCCTAGCGTATAAAATTTATTATATCACTATTTTGAGATGACACTTCACCTCTGTCAAGATATCCATATATACATCGCATCGAAATAAATTATTTTATTCGTTGTATGGACAACCTCTAGTATGAACCGATAGAGTAAAGGAATCCGAAAAGATATATGTTTTAGAACAAAATAATAGATGATGTAAAAATATTTTTTATTCTAGAAAAGAATTACCTAACATTTAACAAATTAAATACAATAATAGATATTAATATTTTCTTTTAGATAAATTTCCTGCTGGTCTTAGTAGATGTTTATATTCCTTTTCATGTCTCTTCACCAGTAATTTTCTTCGCTTTGTCTGTTTCTGTAAATAGATATATATATATATATGGATATAAGAATATACATGTTATATACATTGTATATGTCACGTGTAACGTTTATAACATATATGTACCTTCTCAATAGAGAAAGTCATTTCTCTGTTACCACGTGAACTAGAAATTTTAAGACCCTCATTTTCATTTTTTCTCAATCTCTCGCCTAAAGTAGCTCTAAAACAATTAATCAAAATGATGGTAACAATAAAAAAAGATACGAAAATAAATTCGTAGTAGATTTACGTGTCGATATTTTTCAACTCTCTATATACATAACAATACGCACTTGCTTTGTTTCTTTGCCACCGGTTTTGCATCTTTAAATTCGACATTCTCTTTGATTTCATAGAATTGAGGTTCATTCTGAATACGTTCGTTATTATCTGTCACGCTTTCATCATTCTCTTGCATTTGTCTTTCGTTCTTTTTTATCAACCGGTATTGATTTTTCATTTCTTTAACCCATTGTTTTTCATCTTCTGAACTACTATCATCATGAATAAAGCTTTCATCTGAACTATTATCTGAAAGTATAAGTCTCATTATCAAGTTAATTCAATATATATATATGTGTGTGTGTGTGTGTGTGTGTGTGTGTGTGTATATATATACAAATATTTGTACAACCATGATGTTCGTCTCCCATTGGATCAACTTCCATCTCTTCTTCCATTTCTTTTTCAACCTTGGCTTTTAACTTCTTTGCTTTACTCTTACTAAGTTGTGAGATAACGGGATTTAACAACGTATACTCTGCCGAATTTTTGTCCACTTGAAAATCTGGATTAGTAAACAGTTGTTTGAAACGTTCATCTGTTAGAAGATTGGAAGAAATATTTTTCTTTTTCTTCGCATTTGTTTCGTCATCCATTAACTTTAATGCAAGTTCTTTATTTACACTCGGCATTTTTTGAATCTACAAATACAGATAAATACAGATGAAAAATGTATGATATTCCGTATATAACACTATAGAGTAATAAAATATTTAATACCTGTACTCTACTACCGCGAGTTTCTTCTACTTTTTGCTGAATTTTCTTTTTCTTATATTGTTCAAATTCAAATGGTTTCATTACATCTCTTGCTTTCTTATACAATCGAATATCCATAAAGTAGCCATGCATATAAGCTCTAAGAAGATTAGTGCCTTTCAAGTGCGAAAGGCTTAATTCTTCTAACTCTTTTTCAGTTACAAATTTATAATCATCATAAATGATATCGTAATTTAATTCTTCTAGTTCTTCAGTCAGATTATCCAGAAAACTACACCAATGAGGAGCTGGGCCAAGGGAAGGAATGTAAAACGTTTGCATTTTCGTATTTTCATTGGCAATTAAAAGCATTCCAGTGTTTGGTATAACGCACATATCATTAAAATCGTGCTGGGCTTCTATGGATGTGTACAATTTACCCTGTAAAATGTTGTTTCAAAGTATACAAAGATGTTTGCAATTATCATTCACCTTTCCCATCCACCGACTCATAAATTTTACTCACATTATTTTTTTCCCATATTTTCACAATAGAACTATCCATAGAATAAACCATATCCATTGTTTGATGGAATTCAATATTTTTAATAGGCAACCCATACATGTGATCTTTGACCAAAAATGGCTTACTGGAACGAATATCGTATAATAATATTTGTCCAGTCAATGTACCTACTCCAAGTGTTAAACCTCCTTGATATCTTAAACTAGTAACCGCAGGAACTTTTTCTAATCTAAATAATAATAAAGTAAATACCATAAGTGAAAATATCAAGAACTTTTGCCAGTAGATTGCATTACAGTATACTATCGTACTTATTATCTTCTCCAACACAATGTAAAGCACAGTCCAAACTACCAACTTTATTTCTAACTCGAGGGTCCCACACTTCTACTTTTCCCTCTTCTGTTCCAACAGTAAGAAGATGATGTACAGGATTTATTTCACATCTATTTATGGATGATGCCTCTGTCAAGAAAGACTGCAAAAATTGTCCTCTTTCAAGATTTATTCTATAAATCTCGCTACTGTAACATAATGCAAGCTAATGAAAGTAAATTTTGATTATTTAAGATCTTAAATAAAGATTACAATGTTGAGAAGAATGTGCACCAGACCTATCTCCCACAACAAAAAGATCACAAGATGGATAATGATATTTTATATCCCTTCCAAAACGAGGTACTCTGATTACATAATATTTTCCATAAGCAACATGGAACTCTATGCCTCTGTCATAGCGTAGAAATACCAGCTGAAAGGTAAAGAATAAAATGATAAATTCAATTACCAAATATTTAATATATGGATAATACATGAATAATATAAATACATTTACATACTTTGCTATAATCATCTGATAATATGTCAAAAGCAGCAACTTCAGAATCAAAACATCTTTCAAATTTTAAAGATAGATTCTTTACATCAAAGCATTTAACACGTGGCTTATATATACCTGTCGCTAATATATATTGTCCATCGTTTGATATTTTGATTGAAGTACTAACACCAGGCATATCAAAATCTTGGATAAGTTCGATTCGACGTCGAATATCTATCAAAATGATATTGTGATTTACATATAATATTTATATTTTATCACTATATAACAGGTAACAGGTTTAAGAAAAGTTTACTTACCAACATTTTTCTTCAATAAGTTACGTCTTTTACGTTCCGATAACCACTGACGAAAATTAAACGATGAAAAATTAGTACTATTAAAATGTATAGAACGATATCTAATATAATAAATAAATATTTACCTCTGGAAGAGACTTCCCAGCACTTAGATTATATATTTTCACATCATTCGGGCAAGATACTTGCATTTTGGAAAGACAGATATATATAGCAATATTAAAATATATCAAATTTGTAATTCATATTGCTCATAATTAATTAAAAATCAAAACCTCAGAACACGTGCCGAAACTCTCTTATAAATTCAAGAGATCATAAATTCATGTATGTACAACGTTTACATAAATACTTAGCACGTAGGTTAGTTATATGTATGTATATACTTTAAACAGAGAGGTCGCCACGATGTTCTTTGTTATGCATAAGTGCGAAAACTATTAAAGTAAATACCAATTAACGAACTTGCAATTAAAAAGCACTTTCATTGCAATTCTGTCGATAAAAAAAAAATTATTTAAAAGTATGTAAGATTAGAGTTTGAAAAGTCGATAGGATACAATAATATATATGAATATAGTATGATACGTTCGAGTAGAAAACGAAAATTTTTCTTTTAAATGATGAAAGTACTAGAAATGATGAAACAAAAATGTATAATTTAATCCTCAAATAGTATTGTTGGATTATATATTACAATAATTTATGTCAGATTACAGAAATTTAGGGTATTTCATGTTATTTTATATTGGGCATTCTCCGCAACAAAGATTAGTAATAAAATGAAATTAAATGAAAAGTTTTAAGATTAAATAACCGAATATCCGATGAGCTAACGCACGAGGAAAATTAAAGCGATGAAAGAATATAATTTCGCGAATATCGAGGATTTGAATATATCGATTGGTGAATCTATAGGTTGGCAGAACTGTTCGGTTTCGGTAGTCAATTACCGGCCGGTTATCAAGAGTGGGGAGAACACGATCATCGGATGAGGAGAGTCTGGAGGGGTCGAGAGGGGTCGCTGCTAACCACGAAGAGAGGAGAGGAGGGGCGAGAGAGAAGTGTGGCCGGCGTTGAGCGCATATAGGTAGTCGTGAGAAGAGTCAGTCAGTGACGGGTTGTGTCTTTAGTGGCGTGGTGAACGATTGAGTCGAGCCGCTTGTGTTAAAAAATGAGCTGGCAGGATTACGTTGACAAGCAGCTGCTCGCGTCTAGGTGTGTTACCAAAGCTGCAATCGCGGGACACGATGGCAACCTTTGGGCAAAGTCTGAAGGCTTCGAAGTGAGTATGTCGTTCGACTAACGTCTCGGAAGCTTATTATTAGCCAGCCGACAAGAGGGAAAGTACGCACTGAATATACTTCAAAGAAATTTAAACGTATCATATCAGTAACTTGCACTTCGTATTTTTCATCTTTTCTCCCTTCTCCTTAGTTATCGTTCACCTCAATTGATCCAATATCGAATATTTTTCTCAGTTTCTTTATATCGGGCTAGAGTGCTATATATTAGTGATTAGCACGTAATGTATGTATTTACTGCTGATAGAGTTTTATGCCTATTGATTGACTATATATTACTAATAAGTTTCTTGTTTAATACGTTCCAGTAGAATCTTAATGAATTTTGCGAAATAACATGATCAGTGTAGAGAGGGTTTTTGTCGTGAAAAAGATATTGCCACGTAATCATCGGCATATTTTGTTTTTCCAAAGCGAGGAAATAGGTATCCTTGGGTGTGTAATAAATGGGAAAAATCGTTGAAGTTCCGCGTGTTGACCCGGCATGGTTATCCCCTCGTGTTACCGACGCCGGTTAGATCGAGTAATATTCGAGATTAAGTTGTCGGATATAGTTGAAACTCGTTACCGTTCAATCAACAATAATTGAGATTTTCGTTTTTGTCGGAAATTTTCCCAAGGTATTTCGTCCACCGCCCAAATATGTCTGCAGCAGAGGACCGGTCGTCGTAGATACATCGCATAAATTCTCGAATCGATGGAAAAAACTAACCATTGTATAAGCAAATGAATTTATCTCCGGCTAGATTTCGAAAGAGAATTTGTTTCGTGCGGCTATAAAGGTGGTCTAACAGGGTAGGGTGTGGCAATTTTCACCAGAGAAAATTTTGTCTGGTCGAACTTGAATGGTTTTCGACTAAGTTTAACATGGCTGCCTGCCGGGCACGTTGCCGCTGCCGCCCATGGAAATGGTGGCTCCTATTGTCGGTAGTGGCTTCTATTCCTTATCGAAGCTGTTCCATTTTCAACATTTCTCGTCACTTACGTTGGTATTCGCCCCGAAGCGAACGAAAATTTTAACGTTGATGGCATTCGTTACGAAGATGACTCATTTCTTCGGAAGCTATCCTCTGTTATCGAAAGACGTACGCAGTGACGCCTACGTGCATGTTCGATTTCGATGTATCTATCTCTTTCGTGCTTTTTCTGTCTCTTTCTGTTTTTTCAATACCCGGTCGAAATGACTGAAAAACGCATAGAGTTTACACGAAATAAAGATTTTGTTTTGTATACGTGAGATTTGGATATTCGAGCAGTCCGAATTTTCGAGAATTGTTACTTGGAGATTTGTTATATTCGAGTAATAGAGTTTTTTTTGTTATATACTTTCCTTTCTTTATTTTCATCAATGTCCCAAGTAAAATTGTTTAATGTTACAAAAAACGATCGGAGACAGTTCTAGAAAAGTTGAGGTCGATCGACGCGCCATCCGCGTTGCATTTAAAAAGCTCTTGTGAATCGTGTCGGTAAATTCTAAGGACCTCGAATTAGCGTGTGCGATAGTAAAATGGAACGATGGGGGGTTAAAAATGTTGAGAAAGTTGGAACAAAGAGGTTGTCTCGCTTCAACAAGGGAGGAGTTCCCCCCCTCCCATGTAAATTTTACTAGATATTCTTTGCGTATACATATACAACCATAGAATCTTTTTTCTAAGGATACTAAAGTCTTCCTCTTGTCATTTTCGTCAATCAATTGACAAGACATTTAATTTTTTTTCATAATTTTACTTTTCACTCGCAAGCATAATCTCGGGTTCTGGGAAATATATCGTAGCATTTTTGGGATATGCATGATTTAGAAACAGCAAAATTACGTTCTTAGTTTCTGAGAAAGAAAGGCAATGCAAAAGCGTAGCGTGTTTGGTTACAAGGTAAAGCAGTTCTTTCTTGGATTCGAAGAAAGGCTTTACGCGAAGAAAGACGGCGAAACGTATAGATAAAGGTCGCCAGCTGCACCGTGGCCTCGCGCGCGCACACACACTTTCCGGCTACGAATGCCAAAATGGCGATGCCGGCCGGGCAGCAACCTTCCACAGTATCGTACCTGGAGTCTCAAAACGGGCGTTTTGGCGCCTGACCAAAATTTTTCGTAGAATCTTGCTCTTCCATTCTACCACTACGCTTCATCTTTTCATGCTTCGCAATCTCCTTTACCCTTGGAGCACCTACCAGAATTTTATTAAATTTTTCCACGAGTATATTTCGACAGATTCGGAGTGGAGTAGATAATAGCTCGAATGCGAACGTTAAAACAAAATAATTTAGATTATATCTATGAGGTAAAATGAGGTTAGATTGCTATGAATAATGACATTTTATACAAACTAACAAATTATCATGGAGTTCTAGATAACAGTGATACTTTGAATTTAAATCCAAAACTACCGTTTCGAGTTATTTTTAAACACGAAAATGTCACGAGGTCATCGACGTGCGGCCACAGTTGCGCGCGAATCCTTTCTCGCGGTAATTATACTTTGTGGAAATTACGATAGGTTTTGGCGCAAGGTAGGATTACGAACGTTGCCCAATTTAATGTAAGATAATTTCAGACGACCTTGACGTTCGATAAACGTATCCGATTACAATCGTTAAATGTGTCTCCCCTTATTGTTCTGTTATCCGTTAGTGGTACTTTATTAAATATCCTATAATTATTTACACACAAACGCATACGTACACGTGCGCGCGCATAGCGCTCATCTGTTTGCCATATAAATACCAGAAAAATATTTTTAATTCTAAATCTTAACCGCGTTGAAGAAATGAAAAAATAGTTAAGAATTATGAGGACAATGGTTTAACATTTATATGATGATCATCGTGCATCAGAAGAGCGTATCACGCAGTGCAATTTTTCTGTAACAAGGTGACGCGAGTTGTTATCAAAAATGATTATAGATAGAGATATGTTTTCTATGTATCTATATCTGATACAAGTGGTATCGCAAGAACACCGATTAATCTATTTTGTCATGATTGCTAAACTTCACTTTTATATCTGATATATACAAAAGCATTGATACATGACTTTAATGGATAACACGAACGACAAAACTATGTAAAATCGAATTCTATCAATTTCTATTTATATAAGTCGTATTTACATTGCATTGTACAGGGGATTTATGTTATATTATGTATAGGGGAGACACATAATAAAGGACTATAATTATGCACTGGCTATCATTTAAATATGGATTTAAATTGACTTTTGTACGAAGATGAAAATAATTTCTATGCATAGGTAAGTAAAGAAGAGTTGACAAAATTGGTCCAGGGATTCGACGAGCAGGATATTCTGACGTCGTCGGGTGTCACCTTGGCCGGCAACAGGTACATTTACCTGTCAGGTACGGATCGAGTGATAAGGGCAAAGCTTGGCAAAGTCGGCGTCCACTGCATGAAGACGACGCAAGCGGTAGTTGTTTCTCTTTACGAAGACCCTATACAGCCACAGCAAGCCGCATCGGTCGTTGAAAAACTCGGGGACTACCTTGTGTCCTGCGGCTATTAGGTTGGTATATACGTACGTATGTATCATTCGAGTATATGTATCCTTAGGCTGCGAATATAGTAGGGCAGCGAGGAGCGAGGATAACAGCGAGTAGCGATGGGCTCTGAAACAATTCGAATTGAGGTTCAAGTCTGAATCAAAACTTTCAAGAGTTTTAACCTTCGAATCCTGTTTGAACTGGTTCGAATTTGTCGCCACGTACATATACAATACAGATAGGAACTTTTCCATATCACATCACTAGTCACCACTATCCTCGCTCCTCGCCACTTCACTATAATCTCATATTTAATATTCAAACATTAAACCTTTGTCACGTCTCTGTGCGGTAGTCACCATGATATAGGTTATGTCGAGATGGTAGATTAAAATATCGAGTAGCAGCACCGATTGTTGACACGCAGAATCATAAGCAGCATTTCCACATTTTTGGTAGGGAAAATTGAAGCAAAGCTAACGGTATACCTTTTGTGCGACCCTGACTACTTTATGTTTCGGGACCTTATCTTGTTAGGTATAGGTTAGTTCGCTCGAATGCGCCGACGCTCGATTACTGACCAATTTCGTAATCTCTTTGTATCGTGATGGCTACTGTACGTGTATATTTTCAATGCATGAACCACACGCTACATAGTCTTGAAAAAATTTTCAGCCGAACGAGACGAACGGTGAAATTCAAAGATATTCGTTACGCGCGTACGAAATGACACATGCATAAGTGAGTCACTCTCGCATAATTTCAGTCGACCGCTTTGGCTCGATGTATCAGTTTGCCACGATGACTAATCATGGATTTGCGCGTGTCCCTCGTGCTCGGATCGTACGCGTACACTGAGAAGCACTGACAAATACGTACTTTTTTTTACCAACGAAAGAACAGAGAACGCGTGTTCTTTGTTTGAGAGCTATGAACTAGATAGAGAACATAGAAGTTAACCACATGTAAAACATTACGTTTACTATTGAATTTTTCTTTAAAAAAAAGGGGGGGGAAGACGCTATACATAATTATATAGATGGGGCATAAAATGTGACAAATAGGTTTCTTTTTACAAAACTGACTTCCTCATTTAAAAAAAAAAAATAGATTGGCATATTAATATTTTATCGCTTGAAAAATTTATATGGCATCGAAAAAACGAAAATAAGTAGACTTTATTTTCCACTTTCCTCCCCCGCTCTTTCTCTTTTCCTTCACACTAACTAATTAATTGTGTTCGTACAGCCAAATTAACAGCGGGATGTTTTCCACTCTTCTTTTTGTTTCAGTAACCTCTGGGACCCAACATAAATATCTAATATTAATATTAAACGATACGATCGATTATTTTAATGAACAGCGAATGGAATGCGTCATGCCGCACGAGTCGCGCCGGAACTGCCGCAAGCTTGCCGCGCGACATTCGATGAAGAGCAACAACTACATCAGCAACAACACCAGCAACACAGCTATCATATTCCAGTCGTCGTTCTCTCCTCTTCGATTCGGCCGATCGACGTTCGGGGAACAGACGCACGCGCTCACGTGTGCGTAATAACTTCCGAAAAAAGCTCCTAAGCATTTACTTGGAAAATGATCGCGCAAATTGTAATCGATGAAGGGCGGTCTTTTCATTGTTTTCGTTTCATCGTAGCACCCATGTTTCGAATTTTTATGTCCGTTTGTGTATTCACGACCGAGATAATGTCAGTACTATAACGACAGGAATTCCGAAAGCTTCGATGAAGACAAAGGAAAAAAACGCTTTTTTACAATTGAATAATAAAACGAAAAATTATGAACCGCAAGTACCATGCAGTTTTACATTTATACGCACCATAACAACAGATAAGTATTTACCTCAGAAGTGATAATGACATATACAGTGAGCCGATATGAATTAAACGAGGGGAAAAAGAAGAAACATCTTTTATTTGCGAACGATCGTATTATGTCGATTCGTTGACGGAGAGACAAAAATACACGAGACGCATGCATTAAGTATAAGAAATAATGATAATAAATAATAGTAAACTATTGCGTGTTAGGTTTACAGTCTTTTTTGTAGAGAATGAAAGGATGTTAGAGACGGTGAGACAGAGAGAGAAAGAGAGAGAGAGTGCGAGCGTTAGAGAAAGTTTGATGGAATAAAAGAAGAGGTGATGATGGAGAAATGGGCGTGAAAGATGAAGCAAATGATCGAGAGGTAACTAACGAATTAGAAAGAGAGGGAGTGAGCGTGTGAGTGGGAATAATAAGGGAAAAGGGGGAGGTAGAATGTGAATGAAAAAATTAATTTCGAGGATTGAAGAATCGCGAAGAGAAGCGGTGTCTGGAAATGTGTAAGAGAGCGCAATAGAGGTATAACACCGATGATAGATACGGAATAAGATGATGAAAGAGGCAAAAGCGAAGTGAAGCTACAGTCGATGAGACAGTTGACAGCAATGGTGGCGGTGAGAGGACGGTGCGGACGATGCAGGCAAACGTGCGGTAGGGGGTGAAAAGGCGTGGATTGATTGTAATCCTGGCTGGCCTCTCCCTCCCCCATCCAGATCGATACAACCCTTTTAACTATTTACTCTCTTTAATATTGCTATGTGTAAGAAGAATAAAACAAATCGGGGAATGTGTCACTTATCGATAAGAGAAAGAAATACAGAGAGAAAGAGAGAGAGAGAGAGAAAGAAAGAAAGAGAGAGAGAGAGAAAGCGAGGGACAGGGGTGAGAACTGGAACGAGAAAAAGAGTCGCAAGATGTACACCAAGATAATATAAATATATAAATATGACATTTTCAAGCGCGCGTGGCATGCATACAAAACACGAACACGATTGCGAAAGTTGAAAGGTAGAACTATACACGGAACAAGAATACACATATAATTCGATTTTCTATAATTTTTATATCTTCATTTATTCATTTACATCTTAGTTTTAGTTTCTTCTTTTATATAATCAATGTTCCGTATCTAATGCAACTGATTATAATCGAAGATAGTCTCTTACGTTCGATACGTGGGTCTAATAAAAAATCAAATCTATGAAAATAAAAATTTGGATTTATATTAAAACATATTCGGAAGAGCAACGTGGTTCTGCTTGGCCGTGTAAACGTTTCTCATTCGACTAGCGCAGTCTTCTATAAGTTATACCAAGAGGAACACCCCCGCAGTCGTATACAGACGCGCATGTACACTCACATACACATACACACACATCTAATACACGATACGGCTATCATTTATTATTACTGTAATATTACTGCTACTATTATTATTATAACTGGTTGCTTGTCGATTCGGCTGGTGTCAAGCAGCAACCCAAACTACTATGTAACGATTTTTATTGATAACAAAATAAGGAATAAACATTGAAGTAATAATTGTAATAAAAAGGTAACTCCCAGGCGTCGTTGAAATATTCGCATCCGCCTCATGCTTTTAGCTTTTACTTTTTTGTTTGGAAAAGGATATATATATACACATATATATAATATATATTTTGAGATCCTTTCGTTTTATGGAAAAAAAATCGTTCTCGTTATATCGAGACCAACGATGCGACGATTATATACATACGTACTACATTTTTCGTGTCCTATCGAAACTGGATCGAACTCAACGGCCGATAAAACCACTTTCGACTTTTTGAAGAAATAATATGTACACCGGAAGATGGTCGACGTTTATGGTTCAAGAAAGGCAGAAATAGAAAGCAAAAGCGGGTGGGATAGGGGGATGAGTGAGGGTGTTGCGTGCGCGTGGAGCACGCGCGCGCTGTGATGCCTGTGCGCATGAGAGCGAGAGAGAAAGAGAGGGCTACATTTGGTTGGTTAAAATTAGGTATATAACTTTGTAAAGCCGATATACTTGCTCTTAAGATTTTTTTGCAAATGTCGACAAGAAGAAGATTCTTCAGAATCGTGACACACGAATAATGTTTAAGGAAACAATAAATTTGTATAAAGCGGTGTAATGAAACGCCTTTTGTTTTCATTCATTCAAATAACGTTCAAAATAGAGAAATTATCGTAGTATTCTACGCCTCACAACTGCATATCTCGCGGTGACAAATAGACGATAAAAACCGCGTTCTTCCGCGATCATGAATAAGATTAAATCACGCGTATGTAACCTTCCGGTTCTCGGCTTTTGGACGCGTTCATTCTCATTTCAAAATGATATTATTTAACATACATTATTGGGAAATTACACTTACCTGTACGTGGAATAGAGGTTTCTCATGTAGTGCATATATACAGCGTGTTTCATTATTTCAAGATTTTTTAAAGGAGTTGGGTGAAGAGCTAAAGTGAAAGGGAAGAGGTTCCTGTAAATCAAGCGTGAAAAACAAATCGTTTATTCGAATAAACGGCATCAAAGCCACCAAGCATACAAAAGAGTAAATGTTATTTTTACTTTCGAACCATGGCACTTGATAGTACTAAAATTTTGCTTATTTTTTTTGTTTAATAAAATTAATTTCCTGCAAATACGCAGCTCTTCGATCGTATTTTGCTGATTTTATTAAAAAAAAAAAAAAGAAAGGAAGGAGGAAACAAACGGCTATGTACCGAAGAAAATATCTATTTTGGTGTTCTAACTCGTGAAGCCTTTGATGTTGTTTATCTTACTAAACGTTCTTATTTCAAAAAAATCGGAGAATGGGATAACCTGCATATCGTATACGTGTACATGCATATGCGTGTGTGTATATATATAATATCGGTTCATATTAATTTATAAACCGTTATTTAATTTATTGGTAGATTAGAAGATTAAATAAAACTTTTTACAAAATTATCAAGAAAATTTACATAAAAATCGCTCTCGCTTACTCGCATTGATTTTGTTTCGTCTTAAAAAACATTACTTCTAATTACAGCGACCAGGATCGCCACACTTTTATATTTTCTATCAATCAACGCTTTATAGCCTACTATTTTTAGATCGTTCTCGCGAAATTTATTCGGTTCGCATCTCAGAGTAAATAATTGGATGATTCTCCAAATCTCTTTCTGTCATAAATAACGACTAGAGAGATCAGAATGAGAGGCGCAAGCCTTTGGCGGCGGAGAGAACAATTATATAGATATATCTATATCTACATATATATATATAAATATATATATATATAAATATATATATATATATATATATATATATATAAGATACAAACGAACGGATGGTCTCGGATAAATGTTACGTATATACGGAATTCGAAGGAAAGACTTGGATCGTAATTCACGAAATGTCGATATTAGTACCGAGGCGTCGAGCGCTTGATTTCGTCGAATGACTTTCCTAATCGTGCATTCGTAATCCTGCGTTCGTGCATTTGCGCTACTCATTTATTGCCATATCGTCTTTTTTATTTTTTTCTTTTTTTAGTACCTTTAATTCTTGTTCTTCCAACGATGAAACGATAAAGCTATCGAATTTGTACTAAAATGTTCTCCTCGTTTGCGTTAGTCCATTCACAGACTTTGTCCATCTACTCTGTGTAATCTACAAATCGTTAAAACTACGCGAAGCATACACATTTTATTTACCCGAGTTTATTTCCGCTTTTGACCCGTTTTTTTCCAACTTGTACACGCTCATTTTCATTCAGGGAGACAAAGACTAGAAGAAACGATGCGCCCAACGAACCGGTCTTAACATCGTGGCTAGTTAAACAACAGTGGATTTGATAATGGCGTACACGAATATCGTATCGTATTACATGCCCGGCAACTTCGGTAACTTGGCTTTAGCGTGCACGGTGTGCGTCTCTTATTCTATCGGTGATGTATCGGAATTTCTCGAATACAATCATGTTCAGAACACATGTGAAAAACGTTAATACGGGTGACAACGTTTCGATACTTAAGCTTTCGAAATGTCTCACCTGTTACCGGGATTAAAATGTTCAAGATGTGTATTACACGAGTATCGTGCACATTTTTCCTTCATATTTAACGCATATTTAACACGAGAAACACGAATCAGTCCCTCGACTCGTCTCGACTCGTTTCGAAACATTCGAAATTTTCTTCCGAAGAAATCCATCTTTCCCCTCGTTCTTCGTTCTATCTGTTCTTGGCTATTTGTCAAGAAAGTTTAGGCATTTCGGTGCTTCTCTCCTTTCCAAATGGGGTCTCCACGGCTAGCGGTGATTATTTCACGATACTACCCGTTCGAGGGAAACAACGGTTGTTTTGTTGAAATCGTAGATAAGAGGGAGAAAGGGAGAGAACAGGGGCAGGGGCAGAAGCAAACAAGAAGAAGAAGAAGACGAAAAAGAAGAAAATGATGGAAGATGACGAAGAGAACAGAAGACACCGTTGAAAAAAGTGATTGAACACGTACACGCGTGTACGTGAAATGAGATATAGCATACCGCGCAACGCTGGGACGAAGATTGCTTTACAAACGTTCGTTTAAATGGCATTAAGTTTAAGTAGCATTAACCTTTATTAGATTACCTTTTAAGTTATCTTATTAGATAGGTGTGCATGCATGTCAACGAATGTGCGACAAAGCGGCCAGCGTGCCCTCGGGTTTTGTAACTGTAGTACTTAGTAACAGTAGCAACGGTAACAGCAATAGCAGCAACAGCAGCGGTAGCAACAACTAGCACGCGGCCGATGCGTATCTCGAATGCCCATCGTTCTCACAGTCCTAGCTCGATCTTTTCGCGGCGAAAAGATCGCGGAACAGTTGCTCTCTTCTTACGTTCCTTTGTCACGTATCCTTATGATTCGCGATCGTTATTTACAAGTGCCACTATACATAGAGTGTGTAATAAAACCGCGTTAAAATAAATAAATATATCACGCAGGGAGAAAAAAAGCAGTAACATAACCTATGTTGCGGCCGAGCGACATTTGCCAATTTTCTTTCTTTCTTTCGTTTTCTTCTGTCTTATTTCTTCTTTCCTCTTCCTTGAAATTCCAGTGTCCTTTTAAGTCGCGTGCTCGTGTTATCGCCCTCGTAATCGTTCCAACGACTTCCGCTGTATTCGATATACCGAACAAGCCGCGAACGATACGATTATTTAAAATACGTTTTATATAACCTGCAAAGTGAAATGACGTGCAAATATGTTTCCACGATTCATAGGGAAATTCTGTTCCCGCGTATTTCGAAGGATGACGACGACAACGATCACGACCACGACCACGATGGAGAAATTCACGTTGTTGCGTTTGGTTGGCGCTTGAAACGAGAAAAGGGAAAGGAATTAGGAAATGAAAGAAAAAGGGAAACGATTGTTCGTTCGATTGATCGACTGAAATTTGCACTTAGGGTTTCGTACAAAATTGTATAAAGAATCGAAGTAAAATGAAAGTCGAACGAATACCAAGAAATGTGATTTTCTATAGGTTTGTATGCGTTGGCCGAGTTGGCGATATATTGCGAAGGCAATCTTTGGCATTCAAGCAATTTTCCGATTGGAATCGACTTTGTCGATAATTCGAGAGGAGAATGTCGTCTGCTACATCCTATATCGAATTTTCCAATTCTCTACTAGATGTAATTTTCGCGAGAGTTATCGTTATTATCGTGACCATTTTGTTACATTACTGGCTATATAATCTTAATTCGCCTTCTATATATCATACAAATAGAGGATTATCGATAATAGTAATTGAGTAAGTAAGCAAGTAAGTAAGTAATTCAACCGCTAGTTCTAGATAACACTGGTTACCGTTCCGTAACGATAACGCATTTATCGTCTCTGGCGTTTCACTTGCGCGTTTCAACGTTCTCTGCATAAGCATTATCATTTTGGTGATAGCGTTTCAGGATTAACAATGGTAATAACAATGATCGTAACAACAACCCTACGATAATAATTCAAATAAATAGCAATAATAATATTAATATTACAATAGTAAGTCCTTTTAGGTCCAGGAACTCGATAGGCCCAGATATGCAATCCCTGCGTGCCGTGAAAGGCGACTAAAAGGGAAAAATTATGATAATAAAGGAGAAAAAGATATAAATAAACACAGTGGCAACGATTGTGGCGCCGAAAGTGGTTACTGATACTAATTATGTGTATCAAGTTGGTGCGTATGAAACGTTTCTTCAAATTCAAATTTGGCGCTCTAATACCATCCATTCAATTTTGATCTATTGTCAATTATCAAACGTATTATAAAATTTGCCATAAATCATGTATGTTTAACGTAATTTTTCATGTAAGAAGATTTATAATAAATATACCAAAAGTTTATTATTACTTCTAGATGCCAGAAAGTTTGTGTAATTTTTTATGGGCTTAAATTAAAAAAAAAATGGCACGAAAGTTGCTGAAAATCAACATTTAGTATTTGGTAAAGTTAAACACAACTTTTATCCCATCTTGCAATCTTCCAATGCGTAAATTACTGAAAAAGAAGCTATAACCGAAGAAATTAAAGAGATTCTGAATTTTTCAGCCGACAATTCTTATAAACTTGGAATAATGATATCAATTAATCATTAAAACAGAGCATTGAATCGTATAAATATATCGATTGAAATCTTATTTGGCGGGCGGCATATTTCATACGTACCAACTTAACAACAGAAATGAGAAATAAATAACGACGAGGATGGCAACAATGGTGGTGATGATGATGACGATGATGATGATACAGGTAATGAATTGCCGTAATAAAAATAGTTATTTATATGGTAACGTTGAAACTAGAGGGAACGTTTCGTTGGTATAATTACAAATTGCTCGAATAACAATAAATACGTATAGTAAATACAATGTGATTGCTTTTTACATGGTCATGATTCCGCACGCATTCGTTTCTCCGTGCGTTTTTCTACGCTCTCTTCTTTCTCTCTATTGCCCCTGCCATAATACGCGAGTAATAAACGCCGTCTAAAGTACACGTATTTAGATAACCGAGTACTCGAATACTTGATAACTTATAGTTTATTTGCTCGCTCTCTGTAAACGTGCTGGCGTGTCGGATACACACAAGGAAGATGATGGGACAGAAACGCCTATGGTGTTCCGATGCACGCGATCGGTCGCAACTCGTCGACCGGTTGTCGATCAATCGCAATGATCGTCGATTATCGATCGAGTCCGTCAATCAGAAAGCCGACTACCGTGTACTTTTTGGCATTTACTAATCAAGCAGTTGCTGCCCATTCCAATCGACTCTGATCTAACCTTCCACCCCCGATGACATTAATAATAAGTCGTAAGACTTAATCGGTGCTGTTACCTCTGTAAAGTAAAAGTTCCGTTTAATCGAAATCCATCTAACAATTAGGTTAAGCTGTACAAAGCTTGCGATTTACCTCTCGAATGGAAAAACTATTGAACGTTTAACTGCTCGTGACGCGAAACTCAGCGCGTATACACGTCTTGCGAGCAAACTTGAACCATCTTACCATTGAAAAATCTTGCTATATAGTGGTGTCGCGTCGGTTTTCTTCTTCTATGCGTTTCAGGAAATAGAAATAAATAGAGTAAACGAACGAGTCAACGGATCAACTGCTGCCGCTGTGTCGTTGCTCGAATCCTTCTTTATATCGCGTACTTCATGTTGTTTACACGACTTAAGTTCGATTTAGATTCGATTTAGCAAAAGTCGATTCATGACCTGCTCGAATGATTCGAACAACGCCAGCTGGTGACGAAATCGACACGATTCGCGCAGCACTTTGCCTCGTTGCTTCTATTCCGCTTCGCGCTTTCGAGCAACGCGCTCGCACGAGCAAAGGAGCTGTGCGAGAGGAACGAAACGATTTAGTATGGTAACGAAAACGTAACGTAGCGTAATCTCATTTGCAGGTTATCTTGTAATTGATGGTACAACCTCGACCTCGAGACAAGCAAGACCAACAAGCAAGTGACGATTCTATGCGACAAAATAAGTTGAAAACGTAGAACACCATTCTTTTGTTTTTCACAAGCTCTATTTATTCGATCTTTGGAGAATTTGAGTTTAATTAAATAAAATATATTTATTACGAATGCGGCCTTAATTCTAACACACATTTTGGCTAATCCTCCATCCAATTAATTTCTTCTTGCTCGATTCTATGAAGCTACGGATTGTCTTGAAACAGTTTAAAAGCGTTTCTTTGCTGTTGAAATTAAAAATACGAGGAGCTCTGCAAGGTTGTCTATGTTTCGACTTGAAGGATCTCGCTGCATACTAATACTCCTACTTGGATTTATATTTATCGCATTGCGTCAAGCAGAATAGACAAACAAGGCTTTAAATCAAAATACATTATTCTACATTTTCGGCTTATTTTTCGTATAGAACCCACCCTTTGCTGCTCGTAGCATAATTTACGAAACAGCCTAATTACCGCATACGACCAGATGTAACGAGAAACGGAAGGAATGGAAAGAAAATTTTTTAGCCGAATAGCCAGAGAGTGTTTAAGAAAAAGGAAACAAGGAGGGACAGAGAAACGTAATTAATACGCAAAAAGATTTTACCCACGGGCTGACGTAGCTTGTTGGACTCGGAGACCACCGATCGGGCGGAATAAAAGCTCGATGAAATGGACGAAGGAACGCGAACCTTGTCGCTGCATCTACCACGAAGCAGCACCGAGGTTACTGGACGATGCAACAGCAAGCACTGTGTGTCAAAGCGCTCGTAGCGACGTGGTGTCGATAATGGTGCTGTTGCCGTGGCGCCTGTCTCTGTCGTTGCTGGCCCGTCACCCTACCGCCTAACCTGGGCTATTGGTTCTCCAGCGAATAATGACGCGACCTCTTCCAGAAACCTTTGAAGAATCCTTTCTTCTTCGGCGCGTCCCCGCATTCGGCAGCTGAAGCAAAAATATGACACGGCTCTTTCCCTCCTAATATATCTGTAGGCTTACTGTCCACGAAGCGTCTCTTCATAGAAGCGTAATCGTAGTCTATTATAAAGCCAAGTCCACACTGACAGACGATTGTCCGAAGAGATGCTCTGCGACTGCGGCAACTGTCTTCCGTTCTTAGACAGAAGATCCGCAGACAAATCACATTTGTCGACAGATATGCATCTTCTTTTTCCATTGGAACGTTCGCGGGCAAATGTAGGCAAAATGAGCTTTTCACCTCTTTTGTGAGGCAACGATCCCGCTGTGCGATCGTCACACGGTACATTTGCTACTTTACGTTGAGCCAAGACTAAAAAAATTTACCGAACGTCCAGCTGGATAAATTGTAAAGTAGAAATTAAATAATAAAAAAAAGAAAAACGTTGAGCCAAGAAAGAAAGTAAAATCGAAATCACTGCAAGTCACGTACCGCCGTATCATGGATGTGTCGTAACGAACAAAGGTCATCTCCCATTTTTCTTAATCGTACTACACATTTTTTAATACGATAACAAATACATTAATCAATATGTCATGACACTTTCAAAATTTGTTCCTCGTCGTATTAATTAATTATTTATATTTACATGATATCCAATTCTACAAAGTAGGTGTTTATCATTATTATTGATTTATTAATGACTATTAATAGTCAGCATTTAAAAAGATTAAGGTAGTCTTTTCTCTGTATTTTAGGATCGATGGTCACATTTCTCCAAAGATACATTTCAATAATCCGCTTGTGTTCCGTCGCATCTTCGACTCATCGATGCCTGTTGGACAAACGACGTTGCCCTCAAACAGCGTAGAACGTCTAGATACATCTTTTGCCGACTGTCGGCGGACGATGAACGCAGACAATACCTGTCAGTGTAGACGAGTGCAGACGTGACGACGATACGTCTACGCCAGCGTTAGTAGTCTGCCAAATGTACAGCGAGATACGTTTTGTCCCGTCGTTAAAATATCGAGCAACGAGAAAAACGCTTTCATCCTATATCGCTACATTAGTTTATAACAGCTAGAGAACGCGCGCCTCGCTTTCGACGATATTAACGCCAATCGTTATGATGAAAATGCGTAACAACGAAAACGGTTCGCTGCTGTTTCGTGACTAGGTGCACGTTACTTCACAACGATCGTTGCACGAAAGCGTACTTACCGCGAGCATTAACGCGTCTAATACGCGTCTATCAAACGACGTTTCGTGGACAGTGGGCCAAACTCTTTCTTTCTTACATGCTACTTCGACACTCATCCAAATCATCCGCGTTTCTTTACCGATAAAAATTGCTCGCTTTGTAATTGAATGTTCTATTGTCACGTGTTATGCAGTATAGTACGTATACTTATTTATCTCATTGGATTATTAAAATCTGAATGTACAAGCAAAGCTGGTACTGGAGCGACGCACCAACTGTGTCGTGTATTTCAGCCACGTTTTTACTCTCGCTATATGTTAATAGGGGAAGCGTTGGCAATTGTCTGTCGCCTGCATAATAATCGACGGCCTTTCCGGCCTTTCCTTCGAATCGACGGACGTTAAAAACCAGCTACGACCGTCGCGACGGCGGACACTCTTCCTCCATCTCTCGATGCGCTCCAACTCGCTCGAGAATATATCATATTGGGAAAATACGAACTCCATTGTATCCGTACGAAATGATGCTTCTGTTATATCTCTCTGTTATGTTTGAAGTTCTCCTGGTTACCATCGTATCGGTCCAAGTTCTCAACTCTTGTCCCAGTATCCTGGTCGGTTCACGAATACAGTTAGCCGCGTTAATTCACACATGCCACTATCTCTGTATTCGTTGCTGATAAGAAATCGTGAGAAGAAGGCCATATCTCTGCGATGCCAGGAGCCGGAGAAAAGGGATAAAGCGAGCGAGAACGAGAGAACGGTGCGTATGGATCAATACCGATAGTGTGCAGCTACGTAGCGCACGTAGTACACGCAAATTGTTGGGTGTGTCTGATCTCTGTTACTTGACTAGCCAAACTATCCGAACTTGACAGCAATGTTGCTTGTTACTGGCGAGAAATCATGTCGTGGCAATGAAGATACTTCTCGAGGTCTTTGTTCAGAGTGTTAAGATTAGACGAAACGATCATAGAACATAGATAGAGCAGGAGCAGCACTAGCCTACGCTCGTTTAGCGTAAACGTTCGTCGAGCAATTTGTTCGTTGATCGATTTACAACGATCAGACGAATATTTTTCCGGCGTTCTTAGAGGCCAGCAATCGTCAAATATCGACGGAATTTACATGTTTCGTTTACGCTTGAATTTTATACAGCTCGCTCTAGGCGCACCTTTACAGGCAAATTGAAGGAAACGTTGTTTGGCTTGTACATAAAGTTCTTCTCTATCCTTCGTTCTGTTTCTCTTGGTAAGAAGAGCTTTTTCAAAAATAACCAAAGAATATTAATAGAACTGCTGTTGGCTGTTCAGGCTAGAGGCGGACATTGGTAAATTGCTGGTGGAAAGGGAATGGATATTTTGGAATGCCATGTGTGTACCGGTTATGTTACGTGTGCAAAGATGTATGCGTGTGCACACACACAGCCACGTTCTCCCTCTACCAGCGATAAAATAAAAAGCTTACAAACAAGTACTTACAAGGATAAGTATCCGTGTGGCATAGAATATGACCGAATCGTATCGTATGGTACAGGAAGGGCGTCAAACTTGGATCAACAATTCGTCTTCTTAATTATATGCGAAGAGAAACTATTGAAATTCGAACAATTACACAGATCGCAAAAATACGAGTCAAATTATTAATCTCACTATTGCACAATAATATTCTACCATAACAGTGTTTTTGTCACGATGATTTAATAGTGATTTTATTATTTTATCGCCTCGTTTTCAATTAGTTATTCCACTTATTGTTGGTCTCTCCCTCTCTCTACTTTTCTCCGTTTCTTCGTCTCTCCGTTTCATTTTATTATAAATCGTGGATCGACTTTGCTGCACTTTTTGAACTGTATTTACATACATACTTTACATATTTTATGACGATGAACTTTATTCGGTTCATTATCGTATTTTATTGTTGGACCAGCTTGGATATTCTTTAATACGAAACATAATTTGCATTGGAACATAATTCACCACGCTATTCGTGCATGGTCTGTTTAAAAAGTAACGAAACTCTATTTATAAAAGGTTTTTTAGCTTACAACTTTAAGTCTACCAAGCAGATCCCGGGAAGCGATACACCGAGAGAAGGGGACTTTTTTTTCATTACTTAAGTCAGCGCTACGGATGTTCATCCTAGAGAACTTTCACTGGATTTGGATTAGTCGTAGTTTTCCCAACATTTCTAACTGTACGAGAACTTTGAATTATTTGTTTAATTTTGAGGAACAGAGAAAAGTCACGAAAACCAGATAACGTTCCTTCTAATTCATTCGAATACTCACAAGGTGGGAAAACAGCTTGTAAAAATGAAATACTTGTTGCAAGAATAACGAATAAATTATTACACGTTACGAGTATAGTAGTCGAACCGTATGGAGTGAACTTGCAATTATTGGACTTGAACTCATCACTAAAAAAATCTTCGCAATTTGACAATTTTCGCTCTTTGACCTTGAGATTCCAGTTACCGATGTGTATTATTTCAATCGTAAAAGTATGGTAAAGGCAGATGGAGGATATAAAATGTAAACTTACCTGCGTATGGGCCACACGGTGATGCATTGTCCTTTCCACTTTTGCCATCCTTGCTGCCGCTTCCTGAAACAGCCGAAAACCAGTTCTGGTGTAAGAAAATGGAAAACATTGTTTTCTTTCGAATTATACGGCTGATGGCAATGGGAAACCACAGATCACTACGCAAAAGCTAGCGAAAAATAAATGCAGTTAAAAAGTGTAACGTGGAAGAGGAGAAACGCGCGTACGAAGGACATAAGCGAGTACCAGATCACTCGTATAGCAACGTTTGCAGATAATCTTCAAGTACAGCGCGTGTTCCCCTTGAAAATTCACCAAATAAAATCCAGCGGCTGCCGCATGCCAGGTAAGAACACGACACAGCGAGGACACGCTCTGATCCTAGCGAGCAACATTTCTAGTTAAAGCCGCTTTCGAGCAGATTACATGTAGAATCTATCGATTCGTAAAGTAACGTGCAAATGGTTACGCAGCTTCGCACAACTTCTTCTTAATTCTCTAAGATTGTCTCAGCGTTAAACCAAGCCATACCAAAGTCCTTTGCTCCCTTTCCATCCAGAGTTTATTCGGCCACCAGTAATAACCACCAGTATATACGTTCGCCACTCTATTTCTGGCAGGATAATAATAACCTCTCCATATCTTGTTTCAGCGGCTAGCTTTGGATGACAGGACGCGAGATCTTTGCCAACAGCTTTAACTTTGTAAACGATGCGACGATTGGAAATAAAATTGTTGGGAAGCCTGGCCGATCTGTGTCTTCAGTTTCTACCGAAGCCGCAGTTTCAATTCAACGCTTCTGTCCTATTTTGCTTCGTATCGTGGAATAACGTCACGGAAATTTCATCTTTACCGTGTAACTGTTCTAAATATTATCGTAAATTTTCTAGATATTGTACGAATTCTATGTACGTTCTAGCTAAAGGAAATCACCTAAACATCTGACTTACAGGTGTATACGTATGAAGAATCTTCTCAAGACAGAGTTCAACCGCTTCAAGGGACACATATAACGAATGGATTTTTCCTCAAGGTCATCTCTTCACGAAATTTCAAGACATTTTTATTTCCCACGCAAAGATATTCAAGTATTTGTGTCTGAAAATACCTGGTTGAAATTTTTATATTTTAATCCTAATTTTATAACGCTTTCGGGTCGTGTGAAAGACAAAGAAAGAGGCAAAATGACGCTCTTACGTTTCTGTTTTCTCTTCTTGTCTCTGTTCTCTTCCTTTCGTATGCTACATTTCAATTAAAATCGAAATATCTTTTAAATTCCTCATTTCCTAACATAAATACTTGAATACTTTTGCACGGACAATACAAAATTACATTCATGGTGTGAGAAAGATATATAGAGTTCTATTTAGGAAATACCGATGACCTTGAAATCTTCTTTCTTAAAGAGAAGAAGAGAAAGAGAAGAAAAGAAAAAAGACGAAGCTGAGAAAAGATTCTTTCCACCGTTACACGAGTCCGTTCATATGATTTAACTTCGTCTTGAAAAGCTTTTTCGTATGATCGTAGATAACGCAGGTATTCAGGTATTCGTTTAGCCGAGACACCAGGTATATTAGATTATAGATTTTACAAACGCGCCTACAAACATGTAATTCGATCTCTCCGTACAATTTTTCCACTTTCCCATTTCCACGGATTTCTTTCTCTGATTACTAGTTCGTTATTACGATCAACCCATTAGATAACTTTAAAGAAGTTGTACTGATAGCTGTTTAGGAATGACAAAGAGTAACAGAGAGACGGCGAACAAACGAGCAAAAGGGTAAAAGAGGAAAAGAGCGCGAGAAACGAATGAGTTACCTTCGATCGAGGTCATGGTCGTGTCTAGGGTTCTTATTCAATGCCATGGTTAAGTGTCGTTACTATTATCTAGCACGTGACAATCTAGACGATAACACATAATTTATGGCTTAACCATGAAAATAAAGAAATCAGATCTATCGAAACGAAACAAAGAGCGTGGAGTCGGTCGATCGTGGCGATACGGTATTTTTAGTTGTTCCTCGAAGATGCAGACACTAGTTGCAATTTTATGTTCGTTGCGAGCCAAAGATAGCGAGAGTGAATGGGTTTGGCATTCGTGCTACAAGTGATTTTGTTCACGATATTCGAATCGATCGATAATTTTCCGAACAACTGAAACGAGGTTCTCTCTCGCTTTTCTTTTTCTATCTTTCGTCTACTGTTACTTTCCTTGCGACTGCACTACGGATTTCTGTGTGCTTATGCGAAATTTACAGGATGCACTGATACGCGGAATACATATAACGTACAGAATGCAAAAATATACAAAATATTGAAGTATGTGAATGTTTGAGAAGTTTCAATGTACAAAAGTATACAGAATACATACAATACACAAATATATATATTTAAAGTATAAAAGACATAAAAAGTATACGAATTTATGGGAAGTTTAAATGTAGGAAAATATACAGAATGCACGTGACAGTACACCTTTTAATATTTAATAGATGAAACACATTTCATAAACATGACTTTGAATAAATATTTGCAGTCTACTCATCGCGTTAACATAGCATGTACATAAATAACATAGCATATAAAAATTTTTTGGCTAGTTTTATAGTTGTGAGACGTAACGTAGGCGTGTATATTTTTCTATTTAGGAATAAAAGGAAAGAAGTTGGTATTTACGTTTAAAAAAATGTCTTCAAGTAAATCTCCAGCCCCGGAGATAAGGCGAAGGGAAGCAAGATTAAGTTTGTTCAAGGACAAGCGGAATCTCTCTTGGCAACATACTGAAACCAGCTGACATTCTAAATGTCCAAACGTTCACGACTCACAGTCTGGCGCAGTTTGCTCTGACCCATCCTTTTATGCCCCCCCCCCCCCGCCACGCACACAGACGTACGCACGTGGGTACACTCCCTCTTTCTCTCCACACGCTCTCTTAAGTGATAACGACGAAAATTCTTCATTACCAAAACAGTTTCCTTCGACTTGTCAATGTTGAGAGTGAATTTTGAGACGGGTTATCAGCTGCCTCGGAGAATAACGAATGATACGGATAAGTAACGAACGATTTTTCAAATGCTTTTTTCTCAATTTGTCAACAGTGGCTGGAAATATGTACGTTGATTATTGAGAAACGAGAGAAAAGAAAGAAAAAGAAAAGAAAAACAGCGGATTTATCATGTAACTGATTGTGAGAGGATACAGTGACAGGTAGAGAGCTGAGAGCGAGCAAGCGAAATGCTATACCGGTTTTTGGTTGCTATCGTGCGACGCGACGTAGAATTTAATTTTATAGAGTAAGGTGTTTTGAGTTAATTTGAGTTAATTGCCGTATCTACACAGCAGTTGTTAACTGGCTCATTCTTCGCTTACAAGCTTATATAATTAGGAAATTAAAAATTAATATAGCAAATTATTAATCCCAATTACATTTAGTCCTTGCAGATGTAAATATGAGATAACTTTTTAACGAAATCTTTGACAGAAATAAAAGGACAAGTAAAGGGATAAATCATGAAATAAAAATATATAGATAGAATTTTTAAATAAAGGCATGGCAATGTCGAACCTCATATATCCAAAATATTTTAACTCGTAGCTGGAACGCTCTCTTCTATTTGCATTATTCACCGAGTATGGAAACTTTCGTCAGATGTTTCTGACCGCCCGGTAGATCGATCTCGAGGCATTGGCAAATGCCACATGTATCATCAGTGAGCCCCTGCATGCTGGCAGAGTGCAATGACGTAGGTATAATTAGAAATATCGATGATAACAGTTATAGCACAGTTTCCATGAAAAACGTGCAGTCATCGAGCTGGTGGCTCAGAGAAAGAGAGAGAGAGAGAAACTCATCGATTAAAATATTTTTTGTAACTTTGAAATAGCAAAAGATGAAGAACAAAAGGGAGGAATCAAAGAAGGGAGGTAAATGAAGGGAAAATATCGCGTAAAATAAAGAGGAAAGGAAAGAGGAGAGGGTGAAAAAAAGTGATAGTCCGGCAATTTCTATTGGGTGGAAAGTCTCACTGAGAACGCAGCTCGACGACCATGATATAAATTCCCGCTTTGGTAGGGATGGCATTTGGTCGACTACGGAGGGTTGCTAGACAGACCAACAGCAGACGGGAGTAACGATTGCCACCACCCCTGGTTCGAGTCGAGCTAGTCACCCCTTCCGTGTCCTTCCGGCTTCCCACGCGTCCCTGCTCTGAACCCAACCCGTCCAGCGAGCCGGCCGCTTACTAACCAAACTGAAAACATCCCCTCGTTGGTCAATCGCCTTTGCTACCCCATGCTGTTTTTCTCCCAACCATTTTTTTCAACGGTTACACGCTACGTCGTTCTGTTCGAGCGATACCCAGCTTCTATATGGAGCGAAAAGGTCGAGACTGGAAAGATGCCTGACTGAGGATCTACCGGAAAGTTAAGCGACGCCAAGCTATGCTACGTTTGCTATATTTGTTTCAGTACATATTATGTACACCGAACCGTTTCCACCGAAAGCTAAGCTTCTACTATGTTTCAGCTTCTGGTCGACACGCTTCGGTATATGCGTATGCATGCGTATGTATGGAAGGAAATATTTTGAAACTTACGATTAGTACAGTACTTAAGCGTAGCTTAGCTCAATTTCCCGACGGATCCCACGCTTTAAAGAAGGAAAGCTGAATAAAGGATAAGCGTTATCTGGTTCGCATGCGCGGAAGCTCTTTTTCAGAGCATCGATACCGCGACGTTCTATAAATAAATAACCGGCGGTGATAAGGCGGACTGGAGGCACAGGGTTGCGCACATCCATGTTATTTTCGCTTTCTCTCGCTGTGTTCAGTGTTGACTCTATTCGATGTACACAAAAATAGAAGAAACGCTGTATATGTATAAATTCGGATAAATTCAGAAGATGCTGTCGTAAGCAGGATGACGTAGAATACTCTTTGATTCTATTTAGCGTAAAAAAAACAGACTAAGACATGGGTCGTTGACTCGAGTTGGTAATGTTGGATGAGTAACATTCGAAGAAGGAGAAAATGCAGTTCGGTCGACGCTATCTCCGCATGGATGAGTATTGATCCGTGACGCGCCCGTTTTCTCTATCGGCACAACCAAATTCATGTTGCTTACAGCGAATTTACTCGTACATAATTTAGACGTATCCATCGTAGGACCGACTATACAGCATCGATTCATACATTCGTTCGTATAAAACGTGTATGGTCGCTGATAAAGTGTCTCCTCTATAGAACCTCGTACGAACGTGGAGGCAATGAAATCGGAAACAGCATTGGAAGATGGAACGTCGCGCGCCGCGAGAAACAAGTGAACATTTTCTTCTATATGCGTAGTTGAATCAATAACGTGAACGACTGGTGGAAGGACGTGGGATGTATTGTTCGTACTAGGAGATATTTCAACGTGGAAATCGCGAGCTCCAGCAACGTCGCTAGTTTTCTAGTGAATCTTTAGCATTTACCATTCTTATTATACCGGTTCTTCGACTGCCCTAACCGGCCGGCGCAACGTTGCGCTATTCGAAAAGAGAAGAGCACACACCTTATCCACGTTACAAGACTCGAGAACAGGTCGACGACTGTGTATAGTCTAACCTGGACCGATATGATCGATTCTCGAGTCTCTTTACACTTCGAAACTATATGACGATATAAGATAATGGGGAAGGTTGATAGGCATTGAAATAGAAGGAGTGGAATGACATAAATGTGTTTTAATGATAAAATGAAAATTGAGTGGCCTCGTGGAAATGTACAAGCTAGTCTTGCAGCGTGTAACGCGGAGGAGGGAGGCCTTGTTCCTCTATCCTTCTTGTCTTGTACATTCATATTTTCAAGGTCAGTTGATTCGTCCCACCTAGTTGCGGAGCTTTCGCCAGATGGAACCACTGTACAATCACGACGCGACGAAATACACGTGGCTTACCGGAAACTAAGCTCCCCATTGGGAAAGATATGACAGCGATCGAGAAAAGAGAAAGGAAAAAAGATAGAGAAGATTGTTTTAATAATTCTGGGCAAAATTTGGAGTCAATCAGTCAAACTGAACTTGAGAGGTCGTTTTTAATCGTTTAAGAAAAATGCAGTTTCAAGAAAAACGAACATCCTTTTAAAACTTGTACGCTTTTAAATTCGCGTCCTATATATTGTATAACATCTTCAAATTCCTATAACTTCGTTCATTTTACAACTTCGGAAAAGTCCTGTCATAAACTTATGCTTTCAGAAAACCTATACTTTTAAAAAATGAGAAAAAGAAATCGATTGTTTACAAGTTCTAGGTTAGAATACCCCCAGGAGAGTTTTATTTATGTGGCAGGAATACACATATAGCTGTAGCGCTACACAAACCTGTCAAAGCATCTTCCAAGTAATATAGAAAAAATTAGATTAAACTAGTAAAGTGTACTAAAGTAATAAATCGATCATCGGCAGCGTGTTAATGGCAGTATAAAAATGCGATAACTACATATAGATATATCAAAGTATTATCGTGAGAAAGAAACTGATATTTCAAGATAATAAGATTCAAGTTCCCAGTTTCTTTCTTACAATAGGAGACATGAGAATTATTATGAAAAGCAAATTATTTAAACAAACCATGTACAGCAGTAAGATAGCAAGAATTAAATTGGTGACACTCAGTGCCACGAAAGGTCACGCAAGAAGTAAGTCAGAGAAACTATTGGCGTTGCTTTGAAGAGGTTATTACATGGATTCCGATAAATGTGTCAAACCGCTTGAAAACTCGATGCGAATGACTTTCGAAATAACGATGATTTACTTTATACACTCTTATATGTAAATTCGATCAATTTAATTTTGAGGTTAATTCGATCGACGTTGACTTCGACTTATCGATTATTGTAACGATGTCGTCGTCGTAAACGTTATACCTCTAAGAATAAAGATACAAATGTTTTCGTTTCTAGAAGCGATAACGATTTATCGAATAAGGGGGAAATCGATCGTTACTTCGAAAACCATGTTCGCAGCAATACTCGGTTTGTGAATCTATTTACATCACAAAACGTTATTTTGTGATCTACCTAACCTTAATTCAATCAGAGAATGAAACAAATTTCATTAGAATACAACGCAAATTCTTTGAACTCGATTTAATGCGAAGTTAGAGATCAGAAAATGACGATCTGTGAAGTAAACAGGATTCACAGTGAATCGAGATAGCTTGGCGACTGACATCGTATTTTCTAGAGGCCCGGCCGCGGTGACGTTCACTGCTTCCACGATCACGGGCTCTTGTAATAGCGCAAATTCCAGCGCTTACCTTTCTTGATGAGCAAGCTAGTGACCCTCCGTAGCGCCTCGCGAGTGCTGGAGGCGGAGCTGTGCTTACTTTGGCCGAAGTATTTGTTCGGTGTGATGTTTGTCGGCAGAGTCAATGGTTTCCTTTGGTCTCCGGAGCCAGCTAAGCGTGGATCATACGCGTTGTTTAGTCTTTCGAGATGTTCGATCGAGGCTGGCCGCGGTTGGTTCGCCTTCCTCGTCGGGTACCATCCACGATTCGGGCCACCGGCTAATCGCAACAACTCGGTTCCGATTATCGCCTGTTCCAAACCCGGGTTATTCCTGCGATACCTGTTCACATCGAATATCAACTTTTATACTTTTTATCTTATCTATCCACTTTTATCGTACTCCTGTTATCGCTATTGTTTTTGTTTCCTTCGTTGAATCGAGTTATCAATTTTAAGTTGTGTATACAGTATACACGTGCATATGCAATCGGTCAACGATCAACAACAGTAATTGCTTACGCGGGAATTCGTGGCTATGTTCGCGCAAGCGCGTTCATGGCACACGTACGAAGCGCCATTTTTCAAGTTTTTAAACTGTTGTACAAGTTAGAAATACATACATCGTTTTTAACAATAACGTAGTTATATTTTAAGCTTTCTATGTTCTCCTTAGTAAATGATTCTGTTTCTTCAGATCAGAATCAGAGAAACTGTTCTCAAGAAACAGAAAACGTATACATACATATACGTATATATATATTATACTGATACGTAAAAGTTTTTTATTTTATGTTTCAAAAGTGATATTTTAAAGAATATTAACTACTACTATATCGGTGAAAAGAAATGGTGAAATATTTAGAAAAACAAAAGCGGCGTAATAAGAAACGTGATAATACAGTGGAAGACAAGATGTGTAATAATATTGAAATTTTGATAAAATCAATAACTTAATCGAAAAAGACGATTCTTACCCGGTGGTAGCCGTGGTTGGAGCGTACCAACCAGGTTGTCGACGCATCTGTGTCGAATTGCTGGCATGCTGGGGAGTTCTGGGAATGTCGCTCCCTCTAGCGAAAACAGGGGTTTCTGGAAGCGAACAGGAGGTTTGCATTCCGCTGGTACCAGTCGCTATGTTACCGGTGGTTCCACCAGCGGTACTGCTACAAGCTCCGTTGTTTGCCCCGTTTGCGTTAGTACTGCTACTACAGCCTCCATTTCCAACTGAGGAGCACGGTTCCGCCGATGGCGAATGTCTCTTGGTGAAGGGACGTCGTCGTGAAGGTCCAGGTAGGTCCGTAGGCAAAGTCCTTCGTTCTACGGGTATTTGCTACGAAAAATAGATCACTACTAATAATGCATGACAACGACAACAGCAACAATTAATAATAATTTTTTGTTACAGCGAGTATGCAAAGGTGAACGACGAGAAGAAGCAGAAACAGAATAACAGATATAGAGTTTTTCACAACTAATCAAATTTATGAGTAAGTATTTCGTTATTTGTAAACTTGTAATTACATAACCCTCAAATACTGTAATTTTTATACTGAGAAGTCATTCATTGAATTAAAACAAGTAAGGGAAACATCTACGTATCTTGTTTCTCGTGACTCACCTTCTTATTCTTATTATTAGGTATCTTTTTACCTGAAACACGATAAAACACCTCGCTTAAATTTCGTAAAACGCACCTCTCGTCTGGAATTGGTGGCACTAGGTGTTGTTCTTTTACCCCGAGAAAATCCAGCATCCATGGATCTGGTATTGAGAGACGTTTGTTGATCTTTCGAATCCGAGAGGGAATGATTAGCAACAGGTCCACGATGAGGTGGTACCCTAGGTCTGTACTCCATCGTTCGATTGCTATGATTTTTTGGCTTAGAGACGATTGCGGCAGTCTGACCGATGTCTGAACTTTCTTCGTCTGCTTCCTCGACAGGCGATGGTGGTAACGGAGGAAACTCAAGAACTTCCACGCTCACCTAGAAGCAAACATATCATCAATACGATATCATTAATTTTCTGCGCTATTAGATTTTTCTTTGCTGATGTGAACAAAATTGCAATTGAGTATTTTAAAAGTTAAAAGTTACATCATTAGTTTTATATATTATATCTTTACATTTAATTCAAATTCCTTTCCCCTCCGAACGTATCATATTAGAATATTTCCATTTATCCATCAAGCTTATCGATATTATAATCAAATTTATCATATTTCTCCTCTATGGTCTTCGTTCACATGTATCCTTTCGCCATTGTAATGTGTGAAAATCCTGAATTTTCTTCTTCGCTCAAATTGTACAACTTTCGACATCAATGAGGAAAAACTCACCTGAAAATCTGGATTCTTGGAATCTTCAAGAATAGCGTCGATCACATTTTCAATCTGCTTCTGATCATTCTTATGAGTCTCAACTCCATTCTGTCTCAATCTTTTCCCCGACGCGTAGATATCCGACCCATTAGTTCTTTTTGCCTCTATATCCGTTGTTTCAGGACTGGCTTTAGACGCTGTATCCGAATCAAAATCCGAATCATGGTGCTGTTTCCTCGCTCCACTTCGATCCACAACTCCACGATCATTCGATTCGCTGTCAAGACTGCTTTTCCTCGCCAATGGTTGCTTCGCTTCTCCACTCCTTGCCCATCGTGTCTTGCTCTCCGAATAAGACTCGCTATTCTTCACATTCTCAATTTCCTTGATAGCATCACTGACCTTCTCCAGTTGTCTGCGATTTTCCTTCAAAGCCTTTTTCACAATCTGATCTTCAATCAGTAAGTTAACAGGGATCTTGGACGTTAATCCATGTTCGTTACTAGAATTTGGAGATTTTCTTGGTTCCTCGTTAAACGCATTTCCACTAGACGGTGTTAAACCAGCGAACCCTTTCGAATAGCTGTTAGAGGCTGATAGCGAAACTCCGTTGCACGTGCTGTTCAACTCGGTAGCGTTTCTCGATTCTTGATTCGACGAATCGACATCGATTCTGCCTTTCTCAGGATTGTCGCTGGACGATAACGAGGACGACAACTGGAGCAGCTCGAACATCTCCCGAGGTTTTTTATCCTTGTCCGAAAGGTCTGAACTTTCTTCCTCTTCGACAGTTACTTCCAATTCTCGCGGCCAATTGCCGGTTTCGTCGTTAATCGCTGGAAGAGAAACGACTCTGACCAGGTCGGGTGGAACCGACGGTGGAAACTCCATCGGTGGATCGTTCATAGGTTCGTCCAGTTTATTTTCTCTCAGGAGACTTCTAATATTATCGAAAGTACTCGAGTATCGTTTCACGTCGGACAACCGATTCTCCTCGTTATTCTCAAACGATAAGCTTTTGGTTTTAGTCGGGACTTTTGGTAAGCTTTTTCGTTCTTTCTTTCGACCACGACGTATCACGTAAGTGCCGTTCTTGGTTAGTTCTTGGGGTCGTATCTGATCAAGCTCGTTCGTCGAAGAATCCGAGTACGGAGAGACTAGATCATCGTCAGTGGTCGATAACCGGGGATCTTGCCAGTCGTCGAAGTCGCGTAGTTTGGATGCTGATCCGACACCTGAAATTAAAAATTTAGTTGACGAATATTTTCATTTCGAGCAGGATCGATTATATTAATATACCGTGAGTGATTATGCATCTTTATATTTTTACGATTAAAGAACGTGATTAAAGAAATAAGAACTAAATAAAAATTTGTTTCACCTATCAGAGATATTGTATCAAATACTTTATTATATATTTACTTATTTATTAAATATTATTGGCATTCTATCGATTCTGACACCCTTAAACTTCCCGAAAATGCATAAACATCCACAAACATCTATTAGATAATGATACTTACAATTGATACTTACTTATATCACTTGCTAAAAATGAGCAAATTTTTCGAAAATGAAATTAATCTAGAATATAGGGTAAAGTTAAGTCGTTTACGTTAAGGTAGAACAATTTGCTTTGCAACTAGCCAAATTCAAATATTTTTCAATGCATCTTAACGGCCTTCATAATACAATGAAAGGAAAGAGAAATATATTGATTTGCTACGAAGAGAAGCTATTTTAAAAATGTTTGTTTTCGTTACAGACGTAGCTGTAGTTGGTGTGCAGGAGATACGGATGAATTTTGATTAATAGCTGTTTCTCATACACGTTCGCAAATGGCTGAAAAATAGCGTAAAGTTTCGTTACAATGAAAAATTGCGCGTCACGTTAGAGACGTCTATCGTGTCGTATGTATTTGGAAACAGACTATGTTTTGCTTTTGAGTGGTTTTCATAAACAAGAAAATATATTGTGTATATTGACAACTCGCCATAACGTTCATACGACTATTTTAACGTGGAGGTCGCTCTGTGCGTGTGATAAAAATCCGCAGCCTACTAATGGCAAATAATTCTATAGACTCTACCCTATATATCGATTAACATGATATTGGAGTTACAAGAGCCGAATTTCGTCAGCAAGAGAATAACTTACTGGACACGTCGCTGCTTTTACGTCGTCTCCTACCAATCACCTTGGTACTTCCGGGTGCATAAAGTGGATCATCCTCCAGAGGTACTTCCCAAGCAATAGAATGTCTCTTACTGATGGGCGGAGGAGGAGGCAGAAGCTCCTCCAACGAGTCGTCAGAAAATCTTTCCTCCTCAGATTGAGTCCTAAAGTCTGTAGAATTCCTCGTGGAGAAGTCCGAATTCCTCGTGGAGAACATGTCCGAGTAACGTTCCTCCGAACACCTGTCCGAAGTCGGTGCCGAGAATCTTTCATTGGAGTCTGTTCTGGTCGGCAAAGAGAAGGAAACAAAGTCGAGATTTCGAATGGAGAAAGGATCGGACGTTGGCACGGAGACTCGATCGTTGGAACTGGCACTGGCCACGGCTATCGAAAAATCTGAATGGAATCTTTCGTTCGAGGTGGAGTTTGCCCTGGAAAAGTCGGATGATCCGCAAGTGGCTCGCATCGAATATCTTTCGACGCTGACCGAGCTCGACCGTGGGATCGAAGATCTCTCTGATTCGGAATTTCTCGAGAATCTGCCTTCGCTCGAGTCAGAATCGTTTCTTCTTCGGCTGTTCTGCTCGGATTGCTCGTGATTCATCAGCAGACGATCCTCCACGCTGCTCGACTTGATGATTTCGTTACTCTGACGTTGCTTTCGTAGATGAGGCGTTCGATCCTTGTCGAAGCTCTGTCGATGAGTTTTGTCCGCCTCGAGGCCATCTTCTTCCGATGATCGACGTCTAACCTCGCGATGTTTCTCGATGGTAGTTGGATTGGTTCGTGGCGGGATCCAACCGAAAGACACCTTACCATCGTATGGTAAGCTGGCGAATTTGCTCGGCGGGCTCGGAGGTTGAGCCAATTTCAATGCTTCGCTGTTCCCGTTTTCCCAGCCATACGGTCTCTGATGTCGAGTTTTGGGCTGCGCGAAAATACAATTTACCTACAGTGGAGAGCATTACTGAACCATAATAATCATCATTTCTTATTGCTGCCATGTGAACTGCAGATAGGCTCGTTAAAATATCTCCCATATGTGATTGTGACTAAGAAGAATAGCTCGATTATAGAAAGATCAAGGAAAAGGGAGGGGAATAAGAACGATACCAAAGATTAGTTATAGTTGTTTAGATGTAAATATGCTACGAGTAAAATAAGTACGTATACCGTATTATACTTATAAAACGAGTTTATTTTTTGGCCGCGTGTTTTAAGTTGAACAAATCTATTGGTTCAGTTGTACGTTACACCGCTGTACGTTTACATTAAGAATAAGAGCTGCTTTGCCAACCTTAGCGATAAAGATGTAGTAAGAAAGGAATGATAGTCGTGAGAATACTAAAAGGCGAGTATTTTAGATTCGAAGAGGCTCGCAAGGATACTCACGAGAGTCGTTTGAGTGGTAACCGTGCTACCGTTTCCATGTCGTATGCTGTCCTCCATGGCTATCATCCACTGTTGGCGACCGCTTCGACGAGAAGAGGAGTGACCTTGGTTTCTCTTCGAAGAATTTCCAGGCGATACCCTACGATTATATGTAGCGGTTACATACTCTGATTTTTATTATCGTTATTTATTTGTTTAATTAAAATTGCTTTTCCAACGTACAGCCGTCTCTTGAAATCGATGAATTCAAGTTTTTCCATCGTTTCGCGAAATTTCAGATTAGAAGGTTATCCGGTAACGAGATAACTATGCAACATAAGCACCAGATATATAATACATTCTTGCATATTTATGCATCGATGCATAAATATGCAAAGCGTATGGATTATGCAGAAAATGCAAAATAGAGAAGATAACAAATTTCTATCTAAATTTCATTTCTCTACTTGCATTTTATTACATAAAAAATATGCACTTGCACGAACAACCGTCTTGGCTTGAATAGATTACCAATTATTATCAGTCGTCATCGTCAGAACGTCAGGCACCTATTAGCTACCTTTAATTTAATTTAAACAACATCTGATAATTCAAAGATTCCGAAAAAATGTGAAAGAAAATTATTTTAACGAAATGCTTTTTGAAAATTCTTTACCACCATAGTATACAGAGTATACATAGTTTTCGTAAATATTTGCAAGAATATGAAAATCTGCAACTCGTTCGATGGTCTCATTCTTAATCGATAGTTCGTTAAAATAAGAAAATGATTTCGTTATCGCTTCAAGTATCGCTGAAACTGTACTGGCTCGCGATTCCACGTATTTCCACACTCACCGCAGAAAACTTTTACGTTCGTAGTTATTAGCTCGTGTGGGTAGTACGTATTATACGCGTATAAAACATTTTGAAATTTCATTAACGCTATGTACTTTCAAATACTTTCGTGAGCCAATGTTTCCTTCAAAGTTTCCAGCTTTTCTCAATTCCCTTCCATTCTTTACTCTCTTGTTACTGACATTATTATAGTTTGTCGTTAATACTTTACTGACCGCACTTCGCAGATTCTCCCTGGCACTGGCTCTGTTTCGGTTTAGACTCCCCAATATCATTCTTTTCGTTCATCGCGAACAGTAAGTTTTTCAAATTGGTATAAAACTGTGGGAGCTTACAAAGCAAGGAGCAAGGTACCTTAGTACTAAATAACAAATTACTGCTCAAATAATGAGAAGAATTGTCGGCGTCAAAAAGACGATTAATAGGCTATCGGTCGGTAAACGTCGGCGACAAAAAGCCGATTAATGGGTTATCGGTCGGTAAGCTTCGGCGACAAAAACCGATTAATCGGCTATCGGTCGGTAAAGTGTTAATATCGAACCATATGCGAAAAGTCTGTTTATATACAATAAGATTTAGATAAGGTTTATATACGGCAAGACGAAGGGCTAAGCGTGTCGTTGAATCGATCCCTTTCAAGTGACTCGAACGCGACGAAGCTGAGGTGAACTTACATGGGCAACAAAGTAGAAATGATTCGTTCGGCTTCTTCCGGCGGTGGCGGAAATTCTTGCGTAGATATTCCCGCGAGATCCTGTGGCTCTGGACAATCTGGAACTGGACGCAGCGCTATCAGGGCCATCTTCGCTTTTCGTCCATTCATACTCATGTAACCGTCGTCCTCGGATTGATGCCCTGTCGAAAAAGAACCAGCTATTCTTACAGCGTTCTTTAACCATATGTTGAACATTATCAGAAGTGAAATTTCACATGAACCTTTTATTTTAATCCTTTTAACGTCTCGTCGATTTAATAATATCGTCACTAGACTGCGCATTTTTAGCCATTTATGGGAGTTGGGAGATTTAAGGTCCCATAAAACGTATATAATATGGGAAAGTATAAAAAATATTTTAAATGAAGTATATAACGTTTAGTGGATGAAATAAATAATTATATAGGTTCCATTTCTTTACTTGTGCCACTAGAGGTACGAAATTGCACAAAAATCCGCAGTTCTAGTCGTTACGATCGTCGCCAGACAATTACATCTTTCGAAACATTTTGCTAGATTATCGTCGTCGAGAGGAATTTTTAAATGAAATATTTTTCCTTCCGTTTCGAACGATCAGATATTCTCCCTTTTTTATTACCCGTTAGAGAGGTAGAGTGACAGGATGAAAGGCATTATCCGTTAATGAACCAATTCGTGGCAAATAATACATAAGATAAGACATAAACTTTCACAGCTTTAAACCGATTACAGCAATTAGATCGAGCATTAACCAGTCTCGTTGAAATCCCATTTATCATACAGCATTTATAGCAGGAAAGTTCCTTAAGCGTTATTAATATCATTTATTTCTGTCTAATTGGAAATCACGTGGTTTCCCCACGAGCAGCCCTGACAAAATAACGTTTGGTTACGCAAGCCAACAAAAAAAAAGGAAAAAAAAATGCCGTGTGCGCTTAGAAAGCGAATCTGATTAATTGCGAAACTCACTGGTATTTTTATAGCAATTTTAGTTCTACGCACGAGTCGCGTATCAATGTTCCATCGAGTCGCGTGACTTCCTTCTCGTGCAGCTCGAAAGTAGAGCTATTTCAACGCAGCTGACGTGTTGAGGCACGAGACAGACACTTTGAACATTTTCTCTAATCACCCATAGCTCGAAAACTACAGTACATAGGACGTACATGTATTCGTACGACGCTTTTTACTTATTTTAACGAAAACGAAAAAAGAACAAAAGGGAAAAAAGAGAAAAATATTGCGACCTACTCTTTTCATTTAAAAAGATACCGGAGATCATATCCAACCGCTGTGATAATTAAAAAACGTAACTGACAAAACCCGTGGCGAATCATCGGAAATAATAAAAAGTGTCTCGAAAAATAATATGATAGTATACGGGACAGGGAAGGGAGCGGGAAAGACAAGAAGTAATTTGCTAAAAAGGAAGATAAACGAGCATGTAATCGATACGATCGAGATGACGAAAATCGAAAGAACGAAAGAAGAGAAGGAAGGAATAAAATAGGAAAGAAAATAGAAAGAATGGGGGCGAAGGAGAGGACAGGAGGGAGGGAGAAGAGAAAAGAGGATAAAAGATACCTAAGGACGGACTTTCGTCGTCGGGTGTGAGGCCAATACTCGGTTCGGTGCTGCTGCCACAATCCCCAACACCTCCGCCGCTGCCACCTCCACTACCGTCGCCGCCACCGCCACCGCCACCGCCACCGCCACTGCCGACGCCGACGCCTCCACCACCTTCGCCCTCTGCTTCGTGCTCGTCGTACTCTGAGAGCACTTTGTCCAGCAGCTCGATCGATCGTTGTACATCGTCACCTCTGGAACAAACGTATCGTTCGATTCTATAGAGATCACGCATATGATCCGATCGTTTTAGATTCGAAACTTTCACGATGATTAAACGACTATATATTTGTTTTTGGTTCTTAGGTTTTCTACCCAAGTTCGTTTCTTCGGGACAGACGTAGAGCAGTTTCGGTAACCGGAAATATCGACGAGACGTCGGGACACAGCTAAAACCACGATAGAAACCCGAAAAACTAGAAATTTATGTTTACACAGATCTTATTAGGAAACAAGTATGTACAAAGAAGTTTGTCTGGTTTTAATCTATAAATAGGAATTACTGGTGTAACTGACGTAACTATTTGTTGTGCGAAGAAGATGTTTACACAGCAATTGAATTCGAGTTTCGACATACGTTTTTTTAAACGCAGTCGTATAATTTCTGTCGCGATAGTCGATACGTCTTCGCATTTCTTATACAAAATTATTAATCTATTCACTTCGGGAGCTATTATTATTGTTAATTTGCTGGATACTTCAACTTTTATTTTCATTAGTCCGTTAAAAATTATATAATCTCATTTAAGAAAACGTATGTCACCTTCGTACGACCTCCGTTCTGCATCCACCCGCGGAAAAACTGATTACCCCAGATTATGTCTGCCTCGAAACCATTAAAACGCTGCCTGAACATTTTTTTTTAATATAGCAATAAGAGCATCAGTAATTCGCATTTGTAAGTTGGAATCGAATAGCCGTTACAGAAAAACATGGAACGTGTCCAGCGGTGCAAGTATGTCCTTCGTTTCAGTTTTTTACCATATCAGAGTACTTGATCGCAGTTACAGAGGAACTTCTTCTGTCATACCGTTGCCAAGTACAAATGTACTTCACAAATTCTCAGAATTTATCTTCTCATAAGCGAACGAACAAATTTCACCGCATTTATTATTCCTATTTTCTTCTTATCTGTTCACATAGAATCAGCCTATCCCAGCCGATTGTACCGCGATTGCCGTATACACGTTGCACGAAAATATGTAATCTGATACTTAACACTTTACCGACCGCTAGCGATTCAACAGCATACGCACGTCCGACCGGCAGTTCAGGCGCAGATTCTCCCTGGCGCCGGCTCTGTTTCGATTTAAACTCTCCAATACTATTCTTTTCGTTTATTGCGAACGGTAAGTGTTTCAAATTGGTATAAAACTGTGGGAGCTTACAAAGCAACGCAACTGACGCAATTGAGCAAGGTATTTTAGTACTAAATAACAAATTACTGCTCAAATAATGAGAAAGATTGTCGATGATAAAAAGCCGATTAATAGACTATCAGTCGGTAAGCGTTGGCGACAAAAAGCCGATTAATAGGCTATCGGTCGGTAAAGTGTTGACACCGTCGCTACTACTTGCTCGATTGTACACCACGCTGTCTATCAATTTTCATAACTAAACGTTTAATTAAATCGTGTCGAATTGCGACTGAAAGACACAAGAGAGGACACGAAGGGTTAGCGACGATGACGGCGGAGACGTAGCCAGTAACGGCGACTGGTAGTAGTGATAGTAATGGCAGAGAACGTAACGGCGACGTCAACGTCGACGTCGAGGTTGAGGTTGAGGAGGTCGGGGCGTTGAGCTTCGAGAAGGGAAGGAAAAGAGCGAAGCCGACTAAAAGGGAGCGAGACTTGCCGCCAGTAGTGATGGGATCAAGTTCAATATGTACTTATTCTTTTAAGCTTTTTATCCTACATATCTATTATGCTATGCATTTTGAAATGCATTTTCATTCTTAACATTATTAGCTTATGTCAGTATTTGAAACTTAAAGCGGATTTGGACAATGTATATAGATTTTAAAAACAGACTTTATCATATGGTGATATCCTACGACAGCTCCATTGAAATCCTGCACAATCTTTCTCTTTGTAATTTTCTAACTAATTTATTATTTCTATGAGAAGTAAGCGAATATGCATATATGATCGAGCGATAGTGTGTAACTACAACATAAATTCATAGTAACTGCATTGCTGCAAAGAAGACTTAATTGCAAAGAAGACAGTAATTTTATCTTATTTATATACGTGGCACTTTCAGTCATACGCGCGCTTAGCTTTATGAGTCGGCTTAGGTAGCCAGTCTACACGAAATAATCGATTAGACTCGCATTTCTTAGTCTTCTTTCCAGCGATGCACTGTACTTGAGCCCATCGCTAGTTGCCAGGAGCATGAAGGGCGGTAAGAGCGGCGGCGAGTGGGGTGGAAAGGGAAGAACGCGTAGAGGTCAGGGGGAGCAAAGAGGAGTGGTAGGTGGTGGGTGGCGAGGAGAATGAGCGAGAGGAATGAACGAGAGGAATAGCGAGAGTAGCGAGGGATGGTTGGCGAGGAAAGTTACAAGGCGGTACCTTGCGATAAACCTCGCCGCGCGTACTGACGCAATGCGGTGTTCTTTGGTTGGTCGAGTGGTAATCGCAATTGTTAATTACCGCGGAAACCTGACCATCGACAAACTTTGTCGTCGAAATGAGTGAAGAAGAAAAAAGACGCGCTTACTATTGCGACTAATCATCGATTCCCATTCCTCTTTCATACTCTTTAAGGTGCGTACGTCGCAAGTAAGTTGCAACATCGACCAAGTACATTCGAATGGTCTGCAAGCATTTCGGAGAACAGTCGGTACAGTTTGAAAATATTAACACTTTACTGACCGGCAGCTCAGGCGCAGATTCTCCCTGTTTCGGTTTAGACTCTCCAATACCATTCTTTTCTTTGATCGCCAATGGTAAGTTTTTCAAATTGGTATAAAACTGTGGGAGCTTACAAAGCAACGCAACTGACGCAATTGAGCAAGGTACCTTAGTACTAAATAACAAATTACTGCTCAAATAATGAGAAAGATGAGAAAGGTAAAATGTTAAGTTTAAAAATGACGAATCTTATTTTTAAAAATATCGCGCGTTGTTGGATCAAGGCATTTCTCTGTGACGCTGCTTTCTATAACGTTAAGCCATACATCAGGCAAGCGATGAATTCCATCAGCGAAAGATATTGGCTGATTGTCCTTAAACAAGATGCAACTGTCAGGGCATTGACAAAGGAGAACGTTCTGCGAAATTACCGCGTGACAACGTTAGGACACTCGGTGTTTCTATGACAAAAGACGTCACGAGTCTTGGCTTGGATGTCTCACAGCTTATTCGCTAGACGTTACTCCTTCGGATTGCTACCGGTTTCAGATCGATGCAACCATGCCTTATCCGATGCTCACTTGCAATTAGTAAATGCAACAGAAACACGACCTGACGACTGCATCTTGCCTGATAGATGGCTTAAAGTTATAGAACGCAACGAGAAATGCGGTTGAACAATACGCTATATATCTTTTTTTTTTTAAGTAAACCGAGTTTCACAGAAAATCAACGTCATGTTGATTTAATTTGTAAATTGTTTATTATTCGTCTTACTAATATTTTAGAAATGCTCGATAAGATAATAGAAACATATATTTTGACGTGGAATTGATATATAGTGTAAACTTGAAAACTGCTATTCTATTAAAAGAAAGAAGGGAAATGTAATATATAGTAATTTATGTTTCTCATTCGCGACGGTCTACGTCCGTAATTTTGCAGAGGAAAGAAAAATTTAAGAAAAATGCTTGGTAAAAACAAGTGCTCGGTAATGTGCAACAGTTATCGCAGATAGAAAAACCGTCTCATAATTGCAACGTAACAACCACGCACGTCCCCCATACCTTTTCTTCTCTGTCTCTATACTTTCCATTCTCTGTTCGTTCGCTCGTTATAAGCGCGCCAAGATCTATCCAACGATCGAATCGAAAGCCTGTGCCAGGGTTTGCGCGAATAAAGGAAGAGAAATTCCGTAGATACGATAGAAAAATAGCTGAATAAACAGGAGGGTGGGCGAATTCGAGAAAGACCGTTTTTCGAGAGTCTGTCCAAAGCAAAATCTTTTAATGGCGGAACAAAGACCAGAAATCCATTCCTCTTTTCTTTTTTCGTCTCGTTCCCCTCCTCGCTCTCCTCTTTCGTTCTCCTTGTTCTGCTTTTCAACGTTACGGCACGGAATACAGCAGCTCGTCGTCGGACTCGTTAACGTTTGATTCATAATTCAAGATCGTAATTGTTCGAGAGCTGCCGGAATAAAAATTGTGAGTTATTCTCTCTCTCTCTTTTTTTCTCTTTTTTCCCTCCCTTTTCTCTCTCTGCAGGATCGTTTCGATGAACAACGTCCCGACGTACAACTTTACAGACTCGAATCGTTCCCTTTTTTTTGCCAACAAATTACAACTCTAACATGGAACTTCATGTAAGCGTCAGGTGACAATACACCATGGAAATACGATGGAGAAACACGCTCCTCTTTTCTCTCTTTTCCTATAAGCGATTTTCAAGTGTTCGATATATTGTGTGACTGGTAAATAACGATGCGTTCTAGCTGAATATACAGGATGTCCCGCATAATACGGTCAGTTGTGAAACGACTAGAGGATGACCATACGTTTAAAAATAAGTCGAAAATGGATGGATTTTGAAAATGGTGCAAGTCCATTTTCCTTTGTTTCGAATTGGGCTATTTGCGTTTCCATTGATTGACAAATTCTGGTAACGTCTACTTAGCTTATTCGCATCTCTACGTGCTTAAATATATGTAAATTCATTATGCAAATTGTCTCTTTTTTTTGGAAATGATTTAGATTAACATTGAAATAAGCGGTGAAATATATAACCCTATATCTCCATTTCTATTCTCAAAGCTCTATTTCCGGGAAAGATAAGTTTAAACGCTTATCATACGCTTGATGAAACACGTTGAAATTCTATATTCTCGAAGATCGAACCTTAAACCACTCACTGCCAACTACGAGATATCTCGTAGTTTGCGGTGCCATGACAGGAATTTTATTCAGTGACGCCAGCTACGTAGTGTTTTTTTTTCATTTTCAAATTAGTGTAAACGTACTATAGTACGTTTTAGAACTATATCTACAACTAATAAAATTTGACTGGCAGTGAGTGGATTAAACGGTAAAATTTTATTCCACATTTTGGATGTATTTTCGCATGTAGAATAACCTGTCTCTGATTACTTATTCATATTAACCCGATAATTAGCCAAGTTCGAATATTCTTCACACGTTTATCATATTTTCGATTTTTTAAATTATACTTTTGCACATAGAGTAATCCTCTAATCGGTTGACCAAATTATGCTGGACGTGCTGCATATGTATTTGCAATCGGTCACGAAAGTCTGTACGACTCCAATTTTGTGTAGCTGAATTAGCCAAAAAAGAATTCAACGATCTTTGCAACGGATTTTATACAATTTTTCCGCTTACTTTACTTCGTTCTTTACACTGTACATTGAAACCTCGTTTATCCTATCACTATCAGTTGTTCGACTGCCATCACGACAGGTTTATAGCTTGTGTTTCTGTGTTTTATTACCTTCCGCAACAGCAGATTTTCATCGATCGCTTTTACTTTTGCCGCAGAGAGTTTCGAATATCGTCGTAAAATAATCTCGTCGACTTTCTACGATATCGAAGAACGCCAAGCCGGTTTAGACACACGATATACGCTTCCTTTCTTTCTGCAGAGCCATGGCAGACTACACTACCGTGTATAAGTATTTGGACACTCGAAGTCATTACAAACATACAGGATATCGCAAATTTTTTCCCGCAGAACTTTACCAGTATGTTCTATAAGTAAACATAAGAAAAACCACTTACATACCGCGCAGGAATAGAATATCGGTTCACATTCTAATTCCATTTCAAAATGTGATCCGTTATTACGAACGTAGGACTAACATCTACGGGCAATAGAATCTATCGCACGACTAATTTGCTGTTCATTTTCATTTGCTTAATTGGAACTGGTACGTCGCGAAACGTTTGTATCAACTCCTGACGTATATTAATTTGTGTTTAATAATATACCGATAATACGATAAACTTCTTTCACAAGTAAAAATCCATTAGCATAATATCTGGTGATGTCAGTGACCAAGAAATTAATTCTCGTTGAAGATTGTTTAATCATTGCCTGACTGGTTGACCAAATCAACGACTTCTTTAGGTAAACCATAGAATTTATGTAAACATATAGAATAATAGAGCGAAACACCGGTGGTTATTACATCGTTTCGCATTTTTGTGACAACTTTTTAAAAAACCACTTAAGAGCCTGTGTTCATATAACATTTTTCATTAATTTTGTTTATAGCATAATTGACAAAGTTCCGCAGGAAAAACTGGGACACTCTGCATAAAATATGCTTTAAATAAAGATCTTCAATATAATTTGATCTCTGATCTTTGAATACGTCTCTGATCGTATTTCAAGTAACCGCGTATACAGCAAGTAGATAAGTAGATTGAGCAAAACAATGTTTGATATTAACACTTTGACTGCCACGCCGAAATCACATGTTTCGCTGAGGACGCCATGGGAGTATTTTTATTATTCAAAGCATATAATGGAAAAATAATGATAAATTGATGATGTAAGACAACAATTCTTCCCCAATGGGCCGTTTATCTTATTGGTGATCACGAGTGACCACCGTGGCGCCTTGGTAACAGTTGATAGCGACATATTATAACAAGGCTTCGTTTATTTCAACAAACCATTCGCTTTTGTTATTTCGTCGTAAGCAAAACGTGCAGAATGTATTGTTGAAACGTGTAGAAGATATTAGTAAACAGTATTATGATTATTTTTATGATTTCGACGAAACATTCGGCTGAAATGGTAGAGGTCCGCAAAGAAAATTATGTTTGTGATAAAGCAATGGTAGTGTAGATTACAAGAAAGGAAAATGTGCCGTAGATTTATCAGATCAAATGATAGTATATTCTACACAATATAGAAGAATTCTCAAGTGGTATATAAAATTAGCTTTAGAGTTATTGTTAAATACGTCAATTTCAAACGCGATGATACTCTATAAGCAAGCAACAAAAACAAAAATCAAGTTATCAGATTTTAGAATGGCACTCGCGATGCACCTTACACAGTGCCATTCGCCAGAGCCGTCAAATATACTTATTCGACAAAGATTACGACACGAAATGCAGAAGAAAGAAGGGCAAGCGTACCTGGCATGAAAATTTTGCAGAGAGTGGTATAAAAAAAAATGTTAAACAGTTAGGATCAAAAATTGCTATGAATCGGACGAAAAAGGTGACCACATTGTCCAGATTCACAAAGGATATAACCTAACAAACACGAAGATGGTACCTCGCTGGGGGTAGCCACCCACGCGATAATCAAACAGCTAAAAAATTTCACCAAATGTCCAAATTGGACAAATTGTGAATGTAAATTATTAAATAAAAAAAACCTATTGTCCAGATTGTATCGATGAGCCACATTTATGTTTAAAGTGTTTTAACACAGTGCACCGTTGGATGCAAGATTTGCTCTCATTTTGTTTTATTGATGTTCTAACAAAAATGTTTAACTGTTCAATGGGGCACTTTTTATTTCAACGTATCTTCCATTTATCGGTTATATTCAAAATGCCCCAACTGTCAATTTTCATTCAATTTTTTCAATTGGCACGAAAATTTTGCAGAAAGTGGTATAAAAGAATGTTAAACAGTTAGGACCAAAAATTGCTAAGAATCGGAGGAAAAAGGTGACGTATTGTCCAGATTGTATCGATGAGCCACATTTATGTTTACAGTGTTTTAACACAGTGCACCGTTAGATGCAAGATTTGTTCTTATTTTTTTTATTGATGTTCTAATAAAAATGTTTAACTATTCAATGGGGCACTTTTTATTTCAAAGTATCTTCTATTTATCGGTTATATTCCAAATGCCCTAGCTGTCAATTTTCATTCAATTTTTGTACAATTTAAATACAATTTTTACTAAGTCAAACTTAAACTAAGTTAAATGTTAGGACGACTTTTCTGTTGCTAAAAGAAGAAAAGAGATTAAACTTTGGATCGATGCGATCAAAAGCGACAAATTGTCTTGGAATACACATGTAATTAGAACATGTGTTTCCAGCCATAACCTAAAAGTTCATATAGATTTGATCAAGCGTCAACTATTTATTAGACACAATGATGGAATTTGATCGGTGCAAGTGTATTCTTTGTTTCAATTTAAATTCAACAGAACATTTCATCTCAGTTGTGGCAAAAATGTAGAGAATTAACAATAAAGAAGTATCCTTCTACAAATAATATTGAAAATATAATATAAATACTTGATTTTTCATCGGATAACATCGAGAGTCCAAATAATTATCTACGATAGTATATAATGCGTCTCTGCTTTACGTTTTACACTATTCTTTGAAAATACACAGAAACTTTACTTATTTTTATTAAAACATAAATTAGTTACGTAATTGCAGACAGGAAGGTTTCGGGAAGATTTTATCCTTTGTTAGACCTATCGTATTGGGTTGGCAACTAAGTGATTGCGCAATCATAGAATATCACGACAGGACAAAATTTGTTTTTAAAAGTTAATATGCGATAAGAAGATTGGCATCTATAAGCGTCGAGTATTACAGACCCGTTTTTCATTTCAACACTTCATTGTACCCGATTTGCCTGGTTATCGAGCTGTAGATAACATAGAGAAGGGCACAGCTCGTTGATTTCAATGACCTTCGAACATGTTATAAAGCAGAATATTTTGTTGAACAATATTTTCTCTAAACGTGTTACCGCCGCTCGGCTTTGCTTTTTGAGACATTCGTAAAACTGGTTTTCCTACTTTTTCGTTTCGTTCGGTCTGCGTTAGATTTGAAATTATTTCCGCCAATGAAGTGGAACAAATCGAATGGAACAATTACAATTACCGAAGAGAATCTTGAAAATTTTAGACTGTAATATTATCATGATTTATTTCAACTGTAAGACTTAAAACCATTTGATACTCGGATAAGTCATGCATTTAATTTTAATATGCCATTGATAAAATTGCAAATAAATAGTTAACATTTCACTGGATATGCAAAACATCTGCTAATGCAGAAGAGGATATTACAAGTATCGTTTCTAATCATTTATCTAGTCATCGAGCCATTAATTCATATATTCTTAGTAATAATCACAGTGTTATTAATAAAACTCAACTGAAATACCCATATACACGTATACGTTTGAAATTTGTATTTGGCTTAATTCGTTTGAGATAAAAATAACATGTAACCGTATGCGTTGATTCCAACTTTTTGCACATCAACTTCATACGTGCTCGTATTAGAGCGTATGTATATCAGAGAAAAAGCTACGTCAAACTACCTAAACAACTTTCACGGATAACCGTTGCTCTGGTGGTAATTGCAACCATGATTAACCGTTCCGTAATCTCGTCCGAGATTAATATTTCATTCAAACGTACCTATTATTTGTATGCAAGATGAATTGTCTTCCGTATCACAGCTGTCTATGTTCTTATTAAACGAAAATACTGCGGATCCAAAATTAATACGTGACGTGTTCTAGTAGAAAGATTAAAGTTGCGAAAAAGATCGATTTCCACCTTTTCATCTTCATGTTTTATAAACAAAAGTACGCTGTTTGCAACGATAGCAAGCCCAATTTTCTAAAATACTAAACACTTTACCGACCGATAGCGGTTCAACAGCATACGCACGTCCGACCGGCTCAGGCGCAGATTCTCCTTGTTTCGGTTTAGACTCTCCAATACCATTCTTTTCGTTCATTGCCAACGGTAAGTTTTTCAAATTGGTATAAAACTGTGGGAGCTTACAAAGCAACGCAACTGACGCAATTGAGCAAGGTACCTTAGTACTAAATAACAAATTACTGCTCAAACAATGAGAAAGATTGTTGACGATAAAAAGATGATTAATAGACTATCGATCGGTAAACGTCGGCGACAAAAAGCCGATTAATGGGCTATCGGTCGGTAAAGCGTTGAGATTTTCGTGTATGCTAATGAATATTCATAATGAAAGTAGGCAATGACGTATTACGTTAATGCAAATTACGATACACCTTTAATCGGTTGTATGCGCAAGCCTCATTTCTGAAAAATACCGTGAACCACACGTGCGTAGATCAACTCTGATCAAGCTCAAATGAAATACGTAACACAGCTGAAAAGAAAACGGATAAGCGCGCTATGGGGTGCGTAACTTTAAACGCGTTTATCTGGAAAAGTCGTTTACGCGCGTTAATCTCTTTTTACCAGAGCACGTCGCATATGAAGATCACAGGAGGGAAACATAACGAGTACATTTTTATTGATTTAAAACTCGCTCTACAATTCGTTCTAATCAACACTCTTTCACAAAGGGTGGAAACCAGTTCAATGATTCGATTGGAACTCGTTCGCCAATTAGCAGTGGTACTAGACGGTGCTAGAGCAAATTTTCTCTAATCAGCTTTCTAACGATGAAATTGTTTTCGCAAACAGCGAAATTAGTGAAAAGCCGAATGAGATCCTCGCCCACTGCATCTCTTCCCCGAACGATTGTCAGGAATTTCATGGAAAAAGCAGCTCGATCTATGAATGGAACTCGTTGCTGGATTACCTTCCAATTAGAATTGTTTACGCACCCAGTTAGGTGACACTCGTCCCTGTTCCCATCGAAAAGACATTCAACTTCGCCGATGTAAATTCAGCCTGGCGCGTGTCCCCCGTGTCATTAACCTTCCTCACGAATCAATGTTCCTGCTGCATCGTTTAATCGTGCTTGCCTTCATTCCGTTTATTCGAGTGGATGCAACCGAAGGAAAATTATTTACCTTTTCCGCTTGTTGCTACGCGTGCGGCTCGAATGGCTTGTGGAAATTGCACGAGGCAACGCGAAACGAGCGACTAAAACGAACAGAAGGCGTACACAGAGAAATCTGACTGTCACCGACCAGAGTTTCTGCTTGCAAAACGTCTTTCATCATCTTCTTCCTCTGCTTATCGCTCCGAGAAAGGATAAAGGATATTGTTTTTATCGTATACGGAGGTTGTACATAGTATCCTGCACGCAGTTGTTCAGCAAAATATCGAGACATTTGGAAGAGAATTTTTTTATGAATTTATCAGGTGCATTATAAGAGACGTTTCTCTCTTATTTCCGCTCAGTGTAATTTTGTCTTGCCAAAATGGTTCCCGTTTTAACTTCTGTATTTGCGTATGCGATACTTGGTATAGTTGCGACAACCGCTTAATCTGACCAAAGGACGCTAGTTCGCATGTGTTCGAATGTCTTTGCCAGACACTCCGTATATTTGCAATAATTTGAAAGCGTTCTAATGCTATAATTATGAACAGAAAGGGATGACGAAGTGGAAGGAGAAGCAAGCGGAGAGGAAACGGAGAATCGGTTGTTCCGCCGCGTGTTGTTTCATTTAGGTAATTCAGCAAATCGATGAGTATCGAGCGGCGCGCAGCCGTTTTCGAATATGGGTCAGTGGTCGATACGCATGTCCTGCGTCGCGCACCTATCTACGCAATATGGACGTCCATAGAGTACATACGTACGTACTATATATATAGGGAACAGGAGCGTTCAAAAGTATTTGGACATTTTGGTTCATTTTTTAGCAACCATATCGTAACGACGAATTAACGCGTTAACTTCGCGGTTGACCGAAGGAGACGAAATCGCGAGACCCTTTAGTGTGACTGGAATTTTCTTCTTTTCCTAACCCGATTTCAGTTTAATCATGCAGTTTAAGCAAAATTTCGTTGCAATAAATTCTAATGTACATTCTATCGCAAATAAGCAAGCGTCCACGTATTTCTGAATCACAGTGTACCTACGCACGTACGTATGTAGATACACGTGTACTTACGATACGGATGATTACTTGATAAGCACGTATCTTGTTACCTAACCGTCCTAACGACACGCGTGACAAAGCTAAACAATATATATACAGATACATGTAATCAAAACACGTAGAATAAGCCTGATGTATCCCTTTATTCCTGCATCAAAGATTAGCCTATATACAGTGGCTCACGAAAGTATTCCAACGCTTACATATACAAACTTGAATGGCCGAAATAATGTACATTAAAGTAATTTGCTTAGCCAAGCAGATGTCAATAGGAAGGTGGAAGTCTTAAGATTATATCAGTAAAATTTGAAAAGGATTGTAAGTGACTGACAAAAGTATTTGAACGCTACATATATTATTAAATTATTTAATATTAATATTTTGTTTGACCAACTTTAGCAGCAATAGTGTGTCTCAATCGACGTTCCATACTGTAAACCAATGATTTTGTACAACTACACTCAACGGAGTTCCATATTTCTATAATTTTATCTTTCAATACTTGCTTTCAGATTATCTGGAATTTATTTCATCTTTTTCCCATTTCAGCCCATAAATTTTCAATCAGATTTATGCCTGGACTTTGCTGTGGTGTAATTGACATGTGCGGTGTGTTATATACGATCCATTCTTTCACAATTCTAGCAGTATGCTTCGGATCATTATCTTGTTGGAAGTGGAAATCTTTCAATAATCCTAATTTACGGGCACTTTCTTTAAGGTTATTTTTTAAAATATTTAAATATTTATATTTATCAAGTGTTCCATCAATAAATATCAAATTTCCGGTGCCACCGGCAGCCATGCACCCCCACGCCATGACCGATCCACCTTCGTGTTTCACTGTTTGATGTAAATGTCGAATTTCCAATTCCGCATTTGGTTTTCTTCACACATAATTTTGACATATCATTTTATGAAACATATCAGCTACCATACTTGCGAGTTGAGGAGCGGATGTAGTAGGATTTTTTTTAATTCGCGAATGATAATTTCTTTGGTCGACCTGATCGAGCTTTGTTTGCAAGTGTTCCCTCATTCTTTGATTTTTTTATGATATAATGTATCGTACACTTACTTCTGTTCACAATTACGGCAATCTCGTTGTATGATTTGCCGTTCTCGTATAATCGGAATGTTATTTCTCTTCCACACTTCTGTTTCAAACTTTTTGGTATTTATTTTAAATACTATTGTGCACGCTTTTACGTTACTGTTACTGAAACGATATCCTAACATCAAGTGAACGTACCAATAATGTTGCAGCGTTCGAATACTTTTGTGAGACACTATCATGAATGTTTCTAATAAATGTATCATAACTACTGTTTATATTACTGAATCGTTTTCAAATTTTACTGATGTAATCTTGTGGCTTTCCCATCACTATAGATACCAAATTGTTTTAACAAATTAGTTTAGTGCACCTCATTTTATTAACTGAAATTTGTAAGTGTAAGCGTTCGAATACTTTCGTGAGTCACTGTACATGTAGTCAAAACATGATAGCATCAGCCTGATGTATCTCTTTATTCCTGCATCAAAGATTAGCATATATATTAATATATAATATAATATATAATAATAGGAATATACGTATATTGGCTGACGAAAGCATTTGGATATTTACCATAGAAGATTTTTATATTCCTGTGTATAGATTAGATAAATCGTACGATTTGGAAAATTCATTAGTTCCGTAACGAGACACGACGACCGTAATTCTCTTATGTCTGAAACCCATTTGAAGATGTAGAAGAAACATACCAACCGTCAAAATGACAAAATGTTAGTTACACACATTTAATCATGGACCCTATAACTTCGCGATCTTTATCTTGCAAACAACGATCAATCCATAGAACAACTCTTACATTATACAATTACCAAGCTAGCAAGCCATAATTCTATTTTAAGAGTTTACAATTATTTTGGAGAAACCACTTCCAAACCACTTTGACGTTGGTCGTGTTGGTTATCACTATCGAATAAGCCCGCTAAGTTAAATAAGTAAAATAAGAAATCATAAGAAAACAAGAGAAATAAGAAACCAAATATACTCGACAGAAACGAAGCTTACTTTTTTAAATGAAAATCTTCGAACTAAAGCAAAGCTCAATTTCAGATAATCGAGGGTTGGTAATTTTCTGCACAACCTGGCCAAGTTATTTCAAGCGTATTATACGTTGTGTTAAATATGGACTCGCTGAAACTGAATATTCAAGTTTAATAATACAGGATACTATTGTAATCGCTGCGAAATATATACTTGTACTAAATATATTGTAACTTCTATACCTATACATATTCAGATGTGTTTCAAACTTTACCAATATAATCATGATAGCCGAGTCCCATAACAGTGCTCGTGAAATTTCAAAACGTTTCAAATTTCAAAACACAGATAATATAGTTATACAATGCGTCTGCACATACAGCTGTTCCAATACTTTCGTCAGGCTGTGTACGACTACAAATGTTGCCACTACAAAAACATCGAATCTAGGGGAAACTGAACTTCTCATTTATCAAGGTGAACTCGATACACAGAGTTTTGTCACCAATACCGACGCGAGTTTAATCTACCCGACGGAAAACTAATAGAGTAGAACGATAGTGCGAATCGGGTTCATCGACCTAAATCGCCATATCGATCGATTAAAAGGATGCGCGATGGATGTGCGGTTCTTCGCGAGTATAGAAGCATGGGTGGGGTATGGGTGTGTCGGTTATACTTCGGTTTATTATTAATCGTTAGCCCGTTATGTGCGTCGGTTACTTACTATTACCAGCACATTTGATTTACTGTATTGTCTCGAGGACTAGATAGTCATAGCTCGTAATCGCAATTGTATATAACGGGTATCCGAAAAGGATTATAGGGAAATATAGAATAACGTATCTTTTGCTTTGAAGCCTCGCGTTCGAGTAAATTCAGTTTAAAGAAATAATTCTTGTTTAAATATTCGTTCTATTTTCTTAACGAAAACCGGAAACGAAACCTTGAAGGGGAAATATTTATTTTACATTTTCCACTTATTTTTGCACCTAGAAAATTCCCTGTATATTGTCTACTCGTATCCAGTTCGCATTAGCACACTTGGCAAATTTTCAAACTGAACTTTTTGAGAAACCAAACTTCGTATGAAAAAATTGCAATCTGTATTTTCGATTCACTCTTCGCCTCTCTTAAAACGAAATCGCTCCATTGTCGAATTACGATTACTAGAACACTCCGTATACTAAAATTCTTCCTCCACACTTTCCATCTACTTTCTCACGTAGAGTCAATTTCACAATTGTACCATAATTACTAGGACACCCGATATAAACGCGGTAGGGTGGAACAAAGCACCACATAAATCGTGTTGTACGATAGTTGCCCGTGGCTCCATGGTGAAACGTCTTTTTACGTAGTTTTTGATGTATAATACCGATTCAACCTAAATCCTTGATCGAACCTCGATGCTTTAAGATAATTTTACATCGTAGTTGACCTGCTAAATATTGGGTTGGCAACTAAGTGATTGCGGATTTGCCATTACCACCTAATGACAAAATCCGCAATTACTTAGTTGCCAACCTAATATATGTATGCAGCATCGAGATCGGTATTTCTCGGGCGAAATAACTTTCAATTAATTCGTCGGATGTAATAAGATCGTAAGCAGCCCTTCCGGCAACCAAGCAAACGACGTTAACGCGTCGGCTAATGACTTAATCGCATTCAGACCTAACTGGTGAAACTCTCCATCGGATTATACTGTGGTTCGTCTCGAAGATTAACTTTTCCTTACGCTTATACCTTTTTTGTCACGGAATATGTTAAATCGCCGAACATTCAATCATATTTCATGCTATTCGTATAATCGAATAACATTGTATCTTATTCTGACCCTTAATCTAACGTACATGCTTTCCCAAAATAATAAATACGCGATAAAGTTAAATTCTTTCCTAAAGATAAAGCTAAATATTCATGTGAAATTTTATGAAATGTCTGAATATTAATTCGGATTCCCGTATATAAGATTGTAAATTGTAGATTGATTGTAGATCATAGAGATGCGACGTCGAAACGTATAGAACCGTTCTTATGTTGATGCTATTAATTCCAAAGACGAAACGTCGCGGGTTCGCTAGTCCTGGGAGAGCCGCCGTCTATGCCTATAATTACCCTATACGGTGGTGAGAAGGATATACGAGTTCCGAGGATGGACGTAACATTAACTGTGAAGCTTTCCAAGATAATGCAATTGCTGGTGTCTGACAGGATTTTCAGTGCTGTCAATTATCGAATAAAGTGACATCGGCTCTACCTAACGTAAGTACATATACACGTACACTTGGAAAGGTCGTTGCACGCTCTGTACACGCTGCTTTCTATTTCCTACGGATTCAGTTAATAAAACCTGCGAGATAAGTGGTTTCGATTTAAAAATAACATTCAATACGCAATATAATGTGATGTATTAAGAAATTCGAGATCTTTCACTGAACCGAGATATTATATCTCGCAATCTGTATTCTTAAACGATTCGATTCGAGAGTGCAATTATCCACCGTTACCTATTATAATATAAGAACAAAGCAAATGATATCAATACCGAAGCATCGTCTTTTTCTTTTTTCTTTTTTTTTCTTTCTTTATAAGAATACATTCATTCCAATCGGTAGATAGAATTTCCCCGTTCGGTTTCGAATCAAAGACTGCTCTTCTTTTTTACCTCTGGCATCTTCTTCGCTCGTTTTCTCATCGTATTATCATCTTCTCCTCTGCCTGCGCCCTTCCTTCCTCCTTGTTGTTTGTCTATTTATTCACCCAGCTAGAGAATACCTTTCGCGGATCGATAAATGGCAGAGCCGATTTGCAAGACCGACTTACAACGGTAACTGACCGGCTATGAAAGGAGCCTAACGAGCGGATACGTATCCCATCTCGGTCATAGATGCTACGCAATATCAGTACGTAGAACGCGACTAGAAAAGTTATTCACCCCGAATCGATCCGGCCGATTGTCGAGCCGATGAAAGCTGCCCTATAAGTAGTTAATTAGTCTGCTGCCGATACAGCTACTCTCCTTCACTCTGTTCCTCGTACTCGCTTGCCATTCTCCATCCCGTTCCCATTCTCATTTTCGCTTCTTCTCCGCGACCAGCACTAGCAGCAATAACTGATAATTAATCCGCGCGGTGGCGCCGTCTATCAAGAGAATTGCGAAAAGACAAACACACCCTCCACTCTTCAACCACGTTATTCACCTTCTTCTCTTCTAGGTTAAAACCTTTTTCCCTCGAAATACGCTGTAATCTAACATTCCGTGAAACTAACGAGATTCTCCTCCCGTTTCTTCTCTCCGCTTTCTTTTCTTACGTTAAATTTCTTTTCCTTGAAAAATGCATTACGATGTAATCTGTTCAGAGATTAACAAGCAGTTCTTTCCTACGTATGTATGATTTGCGTGAATGGGATTGCTTGTTATTGTTATTTCCTGTTTCGCCTTTTATTCGCCTTATACGTGTCACTGGAAGTGAAATCTTGGCAGTTTCTTTCTTTTTAGTTTAGTTCACGCAGAAGCATCGCGTTCCTCGATGATAATAATCGCGATCTCATAGATTCGAAAACATAGATAAATGGAATCAAAGTAGGGATCTGTTTTGCCCATGGAGAAGTCAATTATAGTGAATTATTTACTTTGCATATCTTCTGAGATATATTCCTGCATCTTTACATTTCCTGCGTCTGATTGCGTAAACATGCACGGTCTAGCGATAATAGAGGCTAGATCAATGCAGTAAGAGCAAGCTGGATGAAAAACGAAATTTCGTTATTTTTTGTTTCTTAGAAAATCAATAACGTGACAAGTTGCCAATTAATTGCAAGGCAAAATAACGCTTACGACGTAAATTTCCCTAGGCGCGCTTCTCGATTATTCATAATTAGAATCACGACGGAGCATCCAATCGAGACAGTCTCTGATAAAAGATGCTCGAGCTCGAAGTCTGACAAGACTGAAACCTTCTGCCTTGTTCATCGAGTCTGAAAGGTAGAGTGGCCGAGAGTACCGAGTGTACATATCGATTTCGCAGTCGAAAGAACTCGCCTATTACTGCCCGTGCCGCTTTGCCATCCAGATTTCTTTCTGCGTTTCGAATCGATCGAAGGCCAATGTCGATGTCAAGCCGATACTTTGACTCCTTTCCTCTTTTTCTTCCACTTTTTTTCTTCGACTCGATTGACAACGCGAAACGACAGAGAGCAACTTCAGTAACTGGAATCTCACGGGAAAAGCTAAAATATGACTGCTTCCTCGAACTTCTTGAGTAAGAAATTTAACGAACAAAAACCACTTAAAAAACTTTGTACAACGATTAATAGTTTAAAATTTGTCCTACACGTGTCTCGTTTAAAATCATTGATTTTTTAAGGTACCTGCACCGTGACGATAATATCTGGCAAAAGTAAAACACTCTGAGATTCGAAAGTTACATTTCTCGCGCGTAGCTGAGATTCTCCGTCCGGAAAGAAATTTCTTGGCTGTCTGTACTTTCACGGGCGCGCGCTAGCGCGCGAACAATTCGAAAATACAGAGAATGACAACTTCACATTATACTGTACTGCAATTTGGACATTACTTTCATTCGAGGCGAAGACTAAATTTTTCTTGAAAAAATAAAACGAAATGTTTCTTCACGTCCATTTTCAAACATTAGTATTTTAACAACTTTCTAGATAAGGCGGATATTTGAATGATTTCGTTTAGCTGAGACAACCTGTATACCTTAAAGGAAGAGGAATAAAGGCTGGGTAGAAGAAAACTTTCTCAAATTATTATTACAAAGGCTCGAGTTACGGCGATCCGAATATCGCGATTGATTTATCGAATATGAAGGAAAGTAAAAGCCGTACGAAACAAGTTTTCATCTCTATTCCCGGCCATTTGTCTTACAAAGAGTTCTACTTACTCTGGAGCAGGATTTCTCCAGCGTTGCGTTCCAGTCCACGCCATCGGGCATTGATCGCCCCCGACCTGGAACAAACAACAGTTCTGTGAATTTTCGTCGATCTCGTGTAGTTTCGAGCGAAAGAAACGGAAGCCAGATAAGACACGATTGTTCCTAGAAATTAGAGTTCCGTATTTTACCGGTTATGTACAGAGACGAGAAAGTGAGGTTTTGCATGTTACAAATTAAACATCTGTTTAATCTACTCTATCAATGGCATACGTTTATTATACACTTTTTCCCTTATCTTCTCTTACAGAATATAAACGACGACGTTAGGCCGGATAAAGTTGGCATACCACGTACATCGTCAATATTTCAAGGTTCTCGACTAAAGTGATCAACGCGTACTCTCCTACAATATCGTCAACATTAAGAATCTTGAAATATCAACGATATTATCGATTACACGAGGGCACCCTTATATGCAAAACAACAAACAGGGGGATGATATGTAGTGTCGCTAATCGGACGTTAATTGGAACATTAATGGCAGTAACCGTATATTATGATAAAGAAATATCCTATACAATGGCGAAAAGAACGGAAGGGGAAGCAGAGATTCGGAACGATAGATCGGTTAGTTATGAAAATTTTTTGCAAACGCGGCAGAACGAGTGCAAGAGGGACTCGCAGTTTCAGCAGTATTACGACCGGTGGTGCTCTTCAAAACGCGCGGAGGGTAGGCACAGCTTTTTCCTCTTCTCTTTTTCGGCCTGTGGTCTCCTTCTCTCTTTCGTCTCCTCTCTCAGGACCCTTTTCTTCCTGCCGGTAGTATCTGTCTCGGCCCACGATTCTACTTCTACTCTCGACGTTGCTATCATCCATCCCTTGCCTCTCTCCGCCATTCTTCCCACTTCTCCCCACCACCCTTTGAACGTTTCACTTCGCAACTTCTCTCTTTCTCTCCTTCTCCGCCCTGCACCCTCCACTTCCCCTCTGTTCTGTCTGCTCCCTTCCTCCAGTTCCTCCATCCATCCCTTGCTCGACTACTCCTTCTCCTTCTCTCTTGTTCCTGACCTTTTCTATTCAAGAGACGTGATTGCAGCTTGCATATTTCACGAGACCAACCTCCAAGCAGTATGCTCGTCCCTACCCATCCATCTATCCGTCCATCCAGCCGCGTGTGTATCCGTCTGTTCGTCGACACAACCTAACCTTGCACTTTTCGTCGCATCGCCAACGTTTAACCCCTTCGCGCATTCCCTCTTTCTAATGCTTTGTGCCGTGATTAACCTTTATAGAGATATCGTTATTTGTAGCGGAAATTTACAATGCAAATCATGCGCCCTGCTTTTACGCACTGATTAGCTTGTCCAGGTGGCGTTAAATCAACAAATCGTAGGTAAACATGATAGCGAGATCAGGTTGTTCTTTTCGACGTGTTTGTTTTGATCACACGTTAGGAACGTTGTAGTACAGCCAAGTTCTCTCAGGCACGTTTGCTCAACTAAGCCTCTTGCTAAGCGACGCGTTCAAAATGTTTTGCCAGGGCAAATCACGCAGGGGAAAAATTCAATTGGCTGCTCACATCAGTCGCAGCTTTCAATCAATTTTCGATTTCACAGGGTGGGATTATTGTCAGATCAGACAAAATTGCCCATGCCAATGGGATGCAAGTGCATAAAGTCGTTCCTCCGCGTACATGTATATTCGACAGCTCATAAACTAAGAGATGAAAGTCAGTGAAAATTTCTGTATAAGATAAGATATCTACTATAAATCAAACAATAAATACATACAACTTAATTTGGATGGACGCTTTATCTACAGTTATCTTCTTTCTTTTCACTTTTAAATGTATTATTCGACTTACTCCTTGTAGCGATAAATCGTTCAGTGGAGCGAAAAGATTTGTTAACCCTGTGATAATTAAATTTACTTACTAGAAAATACAGTCGTTTATATAATTTTGATAGAGTAATAACAGGTAAATGTAAATTTCTTCGACGCTTTCTACGGTCGTAAACAACAAATTAGATCGTTTTTACTTGAAAGCACAACGCTTGGGTAGTTGTTTCTTGGAGTAACTCATAATAGAGCTTTCACAACGGTCTCATAAATACCGTAATTAGGGTACGCAGATTTTCACCGAATAATGCGAGTAATGTGAATAATGTGAATAATATGACACGACGCGCTTAATGGATTGTTCTCTCCCTTCTCGGCCGCGATACTATCTTATTTCTGCTTCGCATAAAAACTGTACTGTATGCTTCATCCTAATATCAAAATGGATATTTTCTTTTCCATTCGGTCCTAATCAGTTTCTCTGTATCTGAAACACATTACGTAACTACATGGATTTAATGAAACTTTAAAACCGAAAGAAGAAGTTACACGAAGAGAAGATGGAAAATTGAAATAAACGAGAATTAGATTAGCGGCGATTTGAACAAAGGAAAAGTGAGAACTTATTCCTCGTGATATGCCTCCATTGTTGTTGCAATGGATATTTCTCAAACTAGTGTCATTCTCTCTTTATTCGTTATACTGTGCTTAATAAAGTGTACTGCTGTCAATTAGTTTACAAGCAACCATTCATTCCAAACGTTTATCGGGTAGCGTTGTAAAAAACAGAAAACACAACATTAATGTTCCAATTGTCCTTTTGGAAGATCGGTAGGTATATTAATATATAAAAGTAACTGATTATGGAAGCGTGACGAATATGGCAACACGCGATAACCAGTGGCTGTAGAGGCGGCAAACGAATAAAATCTCTCGATATCGTCGCCCTATATCTGATGGTAATCCAGTGGAGGCTGTCACGCGAAAACACGTTTTGCATGCTAAATCGGCGGACCGAATAACCGAGAGAAGCGGTTCAAATTCTCTGACCAGAGAAGCCGCCGCTGTCGGAAATCGATATCTGCCTCGAACGAGCGCTTCTCGTTCTGCGATGCAACCGATTCCTTCTACCTTTCCTTCCAACATACACATTGTAGTTACACACAGATTATATAATATTGGCGCCCGTGTACCTGTGTACGTAAATCGATTTTATCAGCGTGGAAGCGGCAACGAGATGGCACCGTTCGCCCTATATGCATAGCTATAGTTATAGCCATAGGGTATAGGCATAACTATCTTCACTGAACTCGCTTCGTACTTCTGAAACATGTATCAGAGGTGTCAAAGATGTTTCGATTCCAATGCCCTGAGATCCGTGTCACGATCGAATTCAGATTCCATTTCTTTGCTGCACCCATGACAACCAGAAATCAGACGATTTCGTACGATAGCAATATCGTTGCGCAGAAACTTTGTTTATTCGAATAATCATTCTAAAACATTATACTGTAATATTATTATAAAAAATTACGAATGGCCATTTTTTTTATTAATATATAATATTAATAGGATTGTATAATGACAAATAAATTTCACTATTGTTTCACTTGACTAATATGTTTATCCACTAAATTATTGTTACTAGCATATTTATCTATTAAACTGAAGCATTGTTGTTTTCTTTTAAATATGAAAATGAAATGGTCTTATTATTTAGAAAAAGAGAACAATGCGACTATTTCAACTTTATTATTCTATACTGTGTGTGTATATATACTACCTTACAACTATGTTCATACATATGTATAATGGTTTCTATTTTATAATTTTGATAAAAGAATCGGAGATCTATCTGCCTGTATCCAACCACCGTGAACAATTGCTTTTCGTACGAGGAATTTTACGATGCTTCAAGACAGAAGCGAATCTGGTGTAATTACGAGAACCTTACACAATCAACGCATGCAACGTTAAATGTAAACTATACGAAAGCGAAATGTTTACGCAGACGTTCACATGTACATTACCGTGTATGAATATCTAGACGCGTGGTGTAATTAGATCAAAGCTTGATATTTCTATTCAATTTTGAATGCACGTAATATGCAAAAATATATGAAATATTCAAAGTATTTATTTATCGATACCTCATTTGCTCATTCGGTTCTTGAGGTGATTTTTGGTTTCTACATTCTTATTCCCCTACTTTCCTCTACTCGTTAGCATAAATGTATCATACACACATGTAAACCTAAAACCTAGTATGAAATTAGTATTGTTAGAGCTAAAAAGAAGTAACCTACGTATATAGTAGTAAATATGCATACACAATTCTCAGAATTAAGATACAAAGCACGACTTAATCTGCCTTTTCTTGTTACTAAATACATACATATATATATATTTTTTTTTCTTTTGGCACTGTCTCTTGCTCTCTTATCACAGCTGATTTCTTTGCATAATTCTTTCTTTGTCTTATGTCTTCCTTACATTTCCATATATTTCATTACATTTGCTATGCTATTATAAAACAAATTCCTGCTTAGGTTCCACTTTTTTGTAAGCTATGATGAGAAAAATTTGAATTCATATAAATATGCACAGCTTAATGATAAAGCAACGTAGAGTGGGAAAAATATTCGATTCCATCACTTTCTACAAAGTTCGTTGCAAACGAGATTCTGCTCTCTATTTATGGCTTAGGCTACAGCTAATTCTCTCACCGCACCGGTGAGATAGGTGAAGCGTAACGTTATGTAAGAGGCACCGATAGAGAAAGTACGAAGGCAAACTCTGACAACGAAAGGAGCAAAGTTAATCCTCCAGGCAAAAAGCAGTAGGGATCATCGGACAAATTCAAGTTTACCATGTCATTGTATACATATACAACATATTCGTTTATTCAAGACCAAAACTCTATAGCATCACATATTTAGTGTGTATTTAAATTCATCGGTAGACACTGTACATGTTTATCCAAACTCATATTTTCATCGGCACATCTAATGAATTGAAACTCAAATACTATTCCTTTGAAAAGAAAAACTTCGATTCCCTGCAAGAGTTATCCAGAATGAAGTTTCATAACTGTTCTAAGAAATCTGTGTCATAACCGTTCTCCGCCATCACTACCTATATATACCTGACAAAAAAGTCGAACAAAAGATCGTGATTTTGCAAATTCATATGGAAATTTGCAAAATCAGCTGGTCTACGCCCATACTTTTCTTCATCGCAGCATGCAGAGTGGGAATGTATCGCCCAAGCTCGTATTATCTTTTTTATTGCCTAGTTGTAGCTCTTCCATGATTATCCATGCACGCTAAAATCGTCACTGACGTAAGATTCAACAGAGACAGAAAATCTATAACCGAAGAACAATCTCTAATACAAATGAATCCGTGTTAACATTTCCAGGAAGATTCTCATTTCCATAAACTAAAATGTTTGTTGAAAAATGGTAACTTCATTTGAGGATAGAATAAAAGGGTGGGGGACTGTGTGAAATGCAGGACACAGCGTTCCCACATCTTGTATATTCTATTGCATCTAAGTTGGTGTATATGATGTTGTACATGTATATAGAAGAAAGAGGGGGGGGGGGTGTTAACATCCGCGTTTCACTGTTTTGTCGATCAACTCCACGTTGTACGTTTAATGCTATCGAGATTCTCGAATTTTTATATTTTTATCTTCCTCGCATTTTGGCAAAGACAAAAGATTTACAATGTTTTAAGATACTGCACGTAGAACTGAGACGAGAAATCGCGCTTCAATTGCTTGAATTTCTTCAATGCGAAAATTTTCCTCGTCAGAGTAATTCGCGCAGAGTCGGCCATATCTCAATCCCATTGAAAATCTAGCTTGAAATTTTAAAACGAATACTACTCTGCAAAACTTTTATGGATCTTGGTGAAATCGATTTTCGAATTGCTGAAGAGAATCGAAGAATAAAGTTATCCGAACTGCAGCAACTTGACTAATCTAAACGAGGCTGTTACTGTTTTCTCCTCTGGTCATCTTGTATCATTATGATCAAATAACGAGAAATACGATCGAAGAAATCGTCGAAGCGAAGCAAGATCGTCGGCAATTTTTGCAATCGTCCAAAGCATTTTAGGAAATGAAATGAGATTAACTTTCCCTCAATTCCTAGGTTTTTGTCGACTTAACACACTAGCCTGCGGAAATACACACTCGAGTTTATTTACATGTAAGCAGAACTCGATTCCATGTATCCTGGCTTGTGTATCGCTGCGGCTACCGAAGATTCCTGCAGACTGCACGCTCGAACCGTGATTCGATGCGTGTATCTATGACGTTTGTTTGTGGTGCACCAAACAGACAGGGTTTCCATTCGCACGTATTACTTTGACAGACATACATATATATGTATATATTGCACAGATGTTCGTACATTTGATGAATAAACTCTCCATGTATACGTCTCCATGTATATTCGATATATATATCGAAAGTATTTGAATACTTGTAAAAACTCCTCATGTATGTAACATGCAAAAGATCTTGAAATTTTATCGTAGGTATCTCGCGAGTATGCATCGTTAAGGAATTGTTGACAAGCTAGCAACGCATTCTGCCAATTCCATTTCGATGATGCTCGAACAGAAGTAACACTAAGGCTAGAGAATTTTTTAAGGATGATTTAACGATCTATGACATATGTATGTTGGAGTCTCCAACGTCGAGCTTTTCATACATATGTAGGATTAGGATCAAAATAAATTTCTTCGTGGATCAATCACTTGTGAATTTCTACGAAGCAAAACGTTTATTTTTTCCAGAAAACCTTTCAAACGTTTCACTTAAAAACTGAATTTATAGTGTAGTAGACTAATAAATTTCAGAATCTTTTACGATCCTTTTTGATAAGCTAGAATCTAGAACATAAAAAAATGTTGACGTGAGTACAAGTCATTTGACTCAGCTTGATTATGAAAGATGTTAAAATATGTTTGTTTAACCACAGGGGATTTAAATTCCAGTAATACCAAAAAATACGTTTTGCATGTAAGAATTTAGACATACGCAGTAAATTTTTACAATGCATATCACACAAATTGTTCATGCAGCATCCAGCTAGTATCAGGTACTTCAAGTATTTCATCAATGTCCGTAAGCCCATAGTTGACAATCGCTAATTTGGATAATTATCCTGACAAAAATTCGGTCCATGTTCGTTGTCCGAATTTTAAGTTTACGAATGTCGAGTAATAAGCGAAACGTATCGTATTTATAGTTGAGGAATTGAACTAAAATTGAATTCTATATCAGCAGGTTGTATTCGAAATATAAAACGAAATAGAGGAAGTGGAAGCACGAGCAGCAAAATTTCAACAAGAGGAAGCTAATTCTAATAATATCTCGTGTTTGAAATCTTCGTCCTGTGATCTGTGACACACAACGCTATCGTTTATAAATATTTGGATACTTTCGTCGATGTATATTATCGGCATTTCGATTAACACAAGGTGTACAAATTAATGATGAATTAATAATCAGAAGCAGCGTTCGTTATAGCCTTTTTATAAATTCAGCCAACTATAAACTTAACCTTAATTCTTTTTTTCTAACCTCACTTTCGTTCGAGTAAGCCAGAAGCAAAGCAACTTTCAGTTATTTTAGAAAATTTTCTACGTAAAATTCAAGCTACATATTATGAATATCAAAGATGATTCTGTCATACTTTTCTTTGATAAGAATAGAAAGACACGATTGGATCGGAAATGATTCAAAGAACGCAATTAAACGAAAGGATTAAATTACCTACTAAAAGATGTAACAATAATATATATTTTATTCTTTACTATATATGTTACTATATAGATTTATTAATGCATTAACGTTCTAAGCTTTTCTAAGCTGCTAGTTTAAAAGAATATTCTTAACTTAATCTATAATGCAAAAATTAAATAATCTGAAGCTAGCATTAAATAACATGCTGACTTTTAAAGATTCATTCAATCGCATCGTAATATCCTATTATATATAACTACGATAGTTATAAAGAATAAAAACACTGCAGTTCAATTTATCCATAATTTTCTACTTAAAATACATTATGACAAGCATAACGCTCTTAGACAACACTGTATTCAATTGGTTGCGAGGTGATCTAATAACCTAATGATACACCTAGTATACAAAAATGTGCGTGCGAGCAAACGGAAGTTAGCCTGCTCCAGCGGTGACTAGCTCTGCCGCTAACTTTAACTTCTTCCTATGATATCGATTTCGTACCTTAAATGATCCACGCGATTCTCGTTGCACGATCCATCGTTGTCCCGAAAACGTATTGCTCTGGAACGTAAATGAAATGCTACGGTTAAACCTTGTTCGAACATGTTTTCGTTAAAGAAAAGTGAACGTAGTATTCCGTCAGCGATTAATTTCAATATATGAATCATCTCTTTATACCATTCTTCGTTGCGAGAGATCAATGAATATTCTTCCTAACCTCAATCGACTATGTCGTGAAAAACAAAGGCATTCGTTTAAATTTCAAGGTAAATCAATGACGTAGAATCATTTCTATATACCGTTCTTCGTCATGAATCACGAAACATCAAAGAAATTTTCCCTAACCTCAATCGACTACTTCGTCGAAACAAAAACTAGTTTAATTTTCAAGACAAATCAGCCGGAATTATTTAATCTTACAAGATGTACTGACATTTTTTCGCTAGTAATTGACTAATTAAGAAGAAACTCATTTCATGTACGAGTTCTTCGAGCATTCGATGTCGAGACGCAAAGTGTAGATTAAATGTAAGATTAAACGCAAGACTAAACGCGAGTTTTTAATCAACGACGAATTAACGACACTATAATTACCAACGATCTTGTATCAAAAACTGGAAAATGCAGAAACAGCTGATATTATTTTTTATTCTCTGCAATTCGTTCATATGTGCGCGCGCGTATGTACACATATGCACACAAAGTTTCAAACGAATGGCTATACCTAAGAATAGCCTAGGTAAACCAGGTCACGTTCAATGTTTGCGTGTTCTTTTTTTCGCAGGAGAGACACGCGGTAATGCCACTTTAAACAATCCTCCTTGCTCCTCACTCTTCGATTGTATCATCTCGTCCTTATTCGAGTGTCTATGAAATATTGCGTTGCAGTGAATTTCGTGGCGTATCCGAAATCCTAACATATGTGTATTACAACGATCCATTTCATTCATAGTGTGAATGCAGCGTGAACTTGAAAAGAACAAAGAAAATCGCAAAAATCTCAGACGATTCAAAAGATGAATCACCATGAGCAAGCGACCCAACGTACTAACAGTTAGATTACGTAAGTAAGCTACTACATACGCTGAAAGAATCGCACCCATCGATGACAGCGAACAACGCAATCACAATGATGACAGCTATTAAAAGAAGAACTCCTGCCCTATCATCGACTGTCTAATCCGGTAACGCTTACCGTTCACCGTTTTTGATCCTATCAAATCTGTCTCAACACATGACAAATCGATGTACGAATTAACCAAGCCTCAAACCTTAAGGTAAAGGAAAGTAAAGATCGTTGGCGTTATTTCGTCGAGAAGGAGATTCGCGACGACTATGCGAACCTCGATCGATCGGAGAACCGCGAAAGTGGCTAATCAATTTTTCCTCGACTTCAGACAGAATACGCAAGTATATTAATTAAAGAACATGTTTTCATTCCAGTTGTCCATGGAAACTCGAAATTATTGGTAAATATGTTCTTGAAGCTGACCACGAATTAACATTCTGTAATCATATTGATAGATGGATTGTTTCTGCTTCGAAGCAGATACACACTGTGAATGTGTACACTATATAAACACTGTATATATATATATACACACACACGTATATATATACATATTATATATTAACAGGTGTATTTTCATTAATAAACATATAACTTATAATTCTAGTTCTCATTTCTTTTCCAATATTTCCCATATATACATATAGTTGGTCCGCACAAATGAAATGGAAAGGACGCGACGGCCATTTTTCGACCTCGCGATATAAATTTTCTGACATATACACAATAATCGACACCAAGAGAAATATCACCGTGGAATTATATTAAGTTGAAACAATAACCCAGGTTTATCCTCGGCAACGTTTTTGTTCAATTAGACGCGTCGTGAAAACACGGTCGTTTATATTGACAAGACTTTACACGAACGACAATACGGATCGAAAGAGTGAATAAACATACCTTCTTAGCGCGAAACTCGCGCCTATTTAGCTCTTAAAATACGACGTGTTAATCCAATATGGCAGAACACACACATGTCAAAACAAATCGGCGAGTGGCGCGGAATGACGCGACGACGCTACACAACTCTACACAGCTACACGCTACACGTTCGTATTCACTTCACCCGAACGTCGGATCGATATAGTTTTCGGAGCGATTTTAGACATATTCGATGTGGCTACTGGAAACGTAGGCAAAATTTACATGACACATCTGTTAGAATATCATTCTCGGATCAATACGCAGAGTGTGTCGATAATACAAGTTGTGATTGGAAGAAACTGTTCTTTCGATCACAGAACTGTAAACTCGCTGGTTTCGAGAGGCACGTAGACGACCAAGCTCCGTCGGTGACTGGCAACGCGAAGCTACATGCTACGTCGCGACTCGCGGCACTCATTGGCAACTTGGTGCCAGACCAGGGAAAACCGAATACGCCCGAACGCTAAACCGAGTATGTAGCGACCCGAAGAGAGGCGCTGCCTCTCTCAACTCCCGACGTCGTTCATCGAAGTCGCAGTGACGCTCAATTCGAATCGTTCTCTTTTTACTCTTTTATTCTTATTACAGTGTGTTATGAAAGAAGCGTCACCATTTCGTTTTGCCGTCACCTTCTTTTCTTTGGTATTATGACAATCTTGTGTTATATACATGCGTCACATGCAACAGTGAAATTTATTTAACACTGTAATGGGACACGGCTGTCATGATTGTATTAGTCAAATTTGAAATCGATCTGAAAGCACAATATATTACATAGAAATACATATATCATAATTAATATACACGTTGATAAATATTGGAACACCTAAGATGTGATAGCTGATTCAAGGAAATGATTGGTCAATCAAAACTTTGCATTCATATAAAGTGAACATTCAAGAATTTGCAAACATTATTTGTAGGAGTTACAAAAGGCATTATGAATTAACAATCGTATGTTGATCATCATAGTCTCCAAATTTCGTTGAAAAACGTTGAAGACAGTGAATGCAACATGCAGAGAAATTCAATCAAAATTTGAGTGGGAATTTGGAACCAAATAATACGAAATATAAGAAAAGGATTAATATATATGTGAACGCTGGGATTGGCAATTGGATTAGCAATGATAAGAGACGTGGAAGATGTAAATGAGTGAAATTTAATCTTATTCGATACAATAACGAGATTTTTATTGTCATTATGTACTTGTATGAGAATATTTTATTTAAATAAAATCCGGAGCCTCTGTTTATCTTCATCTAATGTTTCAAAACAAATAGTAATAATCTTCAAGTTCTTAATGATATCCAAATAATTTCCGAGCTTTATCTCAGTTTCCCTAAGTGTCCTAATACTTATGAAGGGAGTATATATGTATCTACAAAGAATAAGACAGACAGATTGTAAAATTATGAATTCACATGAATTTTATCTCCTATACTTGAGGTATAGCTAAGCACGTTTATACCAAACTTGCATTTACTTAATTATACCAATATTAACGCAAGTACTTATTTTAGATTAAAGGTAAAGTTCAATCGAAAACGTTAACACCGATTGCTAATGAACATTACCGTTGCTTAGAAAAGATAAACTACGCTAACAATAAGAATTTTCAGCAACGATATATAAATATACATATATATATAAATTCACGATATATAAATTTCTGATAGCACATAAATCTGTATTATATGAAAACGACGGATACAGTTGATAGTCGAGCAGTTAATCAAGCCTAGACTATCATCCGGTTGGACATAGTCCAACGTTTCCTCCATCTGCCTACGCTTGCACAGCGGTCCAAACGTGTTCCGTATAATCGAGTTTCGGCTGAATATGTTTTTTCTATACAACATATGTTCCACGAAATGTGAAATTGTTCAATTTGCATACATTAAGTACGTAAGTAGTTACTATACCCTGCACCGAAGATGCACGTCTCAATAAGCTCGAAATGATCCATACAGAGAATTGTAATCGCCATAACTCGACTGTCTGGTCTCGTGCAGGGTTCATCCCCTATCGCCCTGTCTCTACTTTCCTCCCTTCTTTAGTTCCTCTTCTTCAAGGACTCATACGTGACTCCAACTTTGATACGTCAACAAAATTTTCCCTGTGTATGTTCCCGCATAGTCTAGACCAGGGGCGCGCAACTTAAACATTGCCTTTAACTCGTCTCGGTGCTCGAATCTTCACTCCAATGGAATTAGGAAAGGAAATTTCCCCGAGAAGATTGCACGAATAGGTGACTCGATAAAATGAAACCTGAACATGGGTGAAACACTTCGGAACGATTTTACTGTGCTCGAAGTGTGCGCTTAATCTGGGATAAGAGGACAACGAGAGAGGGATAGAGAAACTAACTATAAAGAAGAGAAACCATGGTTTTAGCGAAGAAAGGCGTGAGAAAACGTCGCAATGAGAATGAGGTAAAGGAGATGAGCTAAAGGTAAAGGAGAAGAAGCAAAGGTTGAAAGAAGGGGAGAGAGGACAAGGAGGCAAAACGAGACGTAGAAAACAGTTTTATACGCAAATGTAGAGAGGAGCGGAGCGCGACGGATGAGAGAAAGACGAGTGCAAGAAAAGTCTTGAGTTACAATACAGCCACGTCACACCGTGCCCGTAGACGTCGTTCCTGCTTCCCCTCCATGGTTTCGCGACTCTTCAACCCCTTTGCACAGCCTCTTGTTACACGGTTACCCTGCCCTTCCCTCTTTAAGGCTTCGTTTAGGATGGGGTTACCGGTCGTTACGGCCAGTTTCGAGGGTACTCTTTCCACGCGTACGACACGAAACACGGACCCGTGTACGCTAAGTAGGAGCATCAAAAGAAGAAAAGCCTCTTTCGCATGGTTCTTTGCTTTCTAACTTGGTCTCTTTCTTTGGTTTCTGCTCTATTCCCTCCTCGTTATCCTCTCTTTTGTAGAGAGATTAAAATCGTCGCTAATAAACTAAGCGAATGCTCGTCGTCGTTGAGACATAGTCGACGAGTGGAAAAGCATTAGCGAACGAACACCGACGGCGAAACGTTGGCGAGAATCGGTTCGAAAAAGTTGCAAACTTTTTCAAGGCGAGTACAGATCGTTCGAAACAAAGACGAATCGGTTTATCTTTCTCTCTCATTCTCTCTCTTCCCTGCATGTTTGAGAACACAGAGGCGCAGAGATCGAATCTTCGCGGACGTAAAATGTCAGGGAAGTATAGGTATGTCGTTAGCAAAATGAGAAACAATGTTCGCCGAAGCACGTTGTACCGGTAACTAGTTGAAGCGCACAAAGAGGATCTTTCGTTAACGGACAGACAAAGGAAGAGAGGGATGGGATAGAGACGAACGGACAAACAGACGCGCGCCGACGCACACTGATGTACAGCAAGGGATGGACGAGCAAATGGACGAACACGGAACGCGAGAGACGCGATATGTAAAGCGATACGAAGACTAGCAAGCGTCCTATGTATGTTCCACGAGATCGTGAAGCTACGTCCTTACTGAAGCAACAACGAGGAACTTCCTGTTGATATTCCACGTTTCCTGAAAATGTTGTCCTGATTGTTATTCAATGTTCCTTCATTTTTCTTCACATTTCTATGTAGTAACTCTATCCAGCAACAAAAGTTGCAGCTTCTTGCCTATTTCCGTTTGGAGCGAACGAAAGTAAAGAGAAATAAAATAAAATAAAATAAAATAAAATAAAATGAAATGGAATAAAATAAAAATCAAATAGAAATGAAAAAAAACACGGCATTACATGGCACTTCAATGTGTTTTTATTGCTAGGAATAAATATCTACTTTAGCAATATCGGTATGGACGCAATGTTTCTGCAAGTTGATTTGTTGGGTAGATATGTCTTTGGAACATGTAGCAACGACAGGCAACAAAAAGTTGCTTGTTATTGCTTCAGTGAAAGCGCAGCTTAAGACTTTGTCTTAAGGATAATTATCACGAACCTCGATCATGCTCAAAAAAATCGGAGGAAAAAGAGGATTGACAAAAACGTGGAATCACGCAACGACGATGAATGTGTAATTAACGAAAAGTAGATGATCGTATAAAATAGTTTACCATTAGCGTGTCGATGTTTGCGCTCGGTCATTATTTGATGGCCGTCTCGCAATGCGAATACACGGTGAATTGAGTGGCGCGGCGCATTGCGACAGTTTGTCGAGAACTAGCTAGCAGATATATGTGTGTATGTAAATCGTCCAGGAATAACGTATACAAATCTCTCTTTCCTTTCTGTTGCGTTTATCATCGGTCTATATATTTAATACCTATCCTAACATTGCTTCCAATCTTATATGGGATTGTAAACTATAGAATGATAGAACGAAGACTGTAAGTGGCATTTTTTAACAAAAGTGTTCTCAGAAGAAAGATAGGCTTATACGACGGCCAATATCGGCAAATATAGATAGAAGAAATAAAAATTGATCTTTCTACATATAAATATTTCCATTTTTTCATTACCCAAATTTACTTAACTTTTTCCAAATGCCCTAACACTTATGATAAAGTTATCATAGCATTGATGTACATAGAACCGTGTGCACACGTGCGTATCAAGAGTTGACGATTCAGCAGATATGTAGTATTGTAGGAACAAATATGGAAGCCAAGAGCTTGGAATTCTTGGCCGTCGATAATCATCGATCGTTAAGTGTTATCGATCGTTGATAGATGGAATGTTTGCCGCGTTTGGTTAAATTTTCATGCGAATCGAATTGGTGGAAGATCGAAAGAAGGGATAAAGTATGGAAAGGGTGAGAGACGAGGTGTGCCGTGCTGGTGCCATGCCGATGTCGGCGAAATCGCATCCGGGGTTAAAGGTGTTGGTGGTAGGCGCTGCTCGCGGTAACTCGATGGCAAACGCGCGTCGGTGTACGGAAAAGGATCAATGAGCAGGTTCAATAACCTGAAATCCACTTGACGTCCGACTACCTATTGGTACGAACGACTGCGTCGTTTCAACAACCAAAATAGATATTCATTTTCCAAGAGTGCTATTTTCCCAGCCAGACACAAATCCAATACCGGTGATTTAAGTGGTTAGCTCGGGTCAAAGACCTGGGGGAAAGTACATGCTCGAATGACTCGCGACTTTTCGCCGAAATCGTATTAAAAATTATCCAAACGATAATTAAAGCCGCTTTGATACGTATAACTGCGGACGAAAGACAGGGAAAGGAAGTAGTAGAAGCGAGGAAATGGGGGGTTCGTTCCGTTCGTTGTACCGTATTATAGCTGGAAACTATACGTATAGCTAGATCATAAAATCATCGGGGAGCTAAAGTTTATACATTTTGAGTGTTGAAATATAAACGGTGGCTCATGAAAGTATTTGAACATCTAATAGAGAATTTTTATGAATATATCGTGTACGTTATATGAAACGTTTTGAAATGTCATTGACGCTTTAATAAGAATCGACTAACGTGACTATATTGGTAAAATTTGAAAAAGCAATGTGAAAAAATGTATGTATGTACAAATTGCAAGATACATATTTCATATTCATAGAGGGCTTCTATAAACGTTCTATATGAATACTTTCGCGAGCAACTGTAATTAATTGAATACATTTTTGGATAAATAAAATTACCCTTACTTAAGTTATTCTTTCAGAGCTGTGCGATGTCAACAAAGAGCTGTTTTTTGCGGCATCTTTAAAAAATGTGCGTTGTAATCTGTAACAATTGCAAATTAATTCTTATTAATGCAACAATAAGGAGATAGTTTCAACATTTAAAAATTGTATTACTGGAAGATTACTAGGAATTTTATTACTACGAATTATAGTTATTACGAATTTATAGCATGTTTGTTAGTTTAGTTTTGATATTGTGTTTGCTTTTGTCGTAGTGAGTAGTCAGGAAAGTTTCAGCATCTACACGCGATAAGTTAAAATAATAAATAATTTGACACACAGTTACGTACATCATTGAGTGTGTCTGCTGCACGAGCTTTTAAGGAAAAATTTCAGATGTGACGATTGCACAGTTGGCGGTATATTTTGGAAGGCAAAGGGAAGAAAAGGAAGATGGAACTTGTGTCGCAACTCAGACGCGAACTCAGGTCGAGGTAAGTGGGACAAAAGGAAAGAGGAGGGAGGCCAAGTGGGACCGACCAACAGAAGCCGAGGAAGATTTTGCAAGAAAAGCCAAGAGAACGCGTCCTTCTTGTCGAACTAAACCGACGAAAAAAGGAAGCGCTGATGCAACTACCATTTTCCGTGAAAACCGATCGAATTTCATTGCGAGTCAACTTTTTGATCGGCAGAGTTTTCTTGCACAATAGTTTACTAACTACAAATATTAGTGAATTTACAAATAATATATTAAAGGTTATAAACTTATTTTTATCATTCTACAACAAGAGATCATTTTCCGGTAATTTAGGTAAACCAATAAAAACCAGCACACAATCAATCAAAATCAAATCACTTTTTTTCTAACAAATACAGTGATAGCGCTGTATCTATATATACTAATAATCTGTAGTTTGTAATTTGTGAAATATCATGAATAACATTAGTTCAATCTTATGTGGCACACAATCTGAACGAATCTTAGAAAGCACAAATCGACTATAGTTATCGACACTCGATGCAAGCAAGTATCGATCAGTACCGTTCAAAGCGGAAGAAAACAATCGAAGAAAAGCTTAACCTCGATGTCACAGTGTCACGATTACTATACGTGGAAAGAATAATCAGTTCCTATGTTAATCGACTGAATCAGGATTCGATCGATCGAAGCTAGAAAGATTACGATAATATCAGTAAATTAAAAGACTAAAATTTGAAGAAAATAGAAACGAAGATTGTAACAAATGGATAATGAGTTACAAGATGAATATGAGGATATCACGTTTTGTCATCGAATAACCATATTTCCTCCTCTGATACGCAACGCAATCGTAATGAAGCCTATTTCACAGTGTTTCGGATGCAAATTTATCACCTGGGCAAAATTATTCCATTTAATGACTGTCGTGTTTATAGTGTGGATGGGTTGGGCGGTTTTATATTTTATATTGGGCGACACGATGTTACCGACAAACGACGGTTTTGGTTTATACTTCCTCGCGTTATTCTCAGCCTGGCTCGGCTGGTGCTTGTCATCAATTCCTTACTTAAGGATTCCACCGGTGTTCGGCATGCTAGTCGCTGGTATAATAGTTCGCAATTCTGGACTTTACAATATTCACGAGGAACTCGGTGCAGTGACAACCTCTAAGATCAGAACATTTTGCCTAACCTTTATCATGATACGCGCTGGACTTCAGCTGTCAACTACCAGTCTGGGAAAACATACTATTTTCATAATGATGCTGGCCATCGTTCCTTCCTCGATCGAAGTGCTCGTTCTCTCGATATGCTGCAGATACATTCTGTCGTATCACTGGGACTGGTCCTTTATGGCTGGGTGAGTGACCAGTTTAAAACAAGACAATATCTTTTTCTTTTTTGGCAGATACCTGGCAAAGCCATGTTTTACAAAATACGATATATTTATACATCGTTAATTTTCATATCCTATTTCTGTTAAACAGAAAATGAACAATTAACGGTGTGTGTTTTGTTATGTATATAATAAAGACTCGCACATATAGTATCAATTTTCTGATACTTATATTCAAAAGCGCAAAAGTTTATTAATACGTACAAATATTGATGAACGCGATCGATGTCAGTGTCAATGTATAGTGATGTGGACATAGTAAGAATCGTATATGCATGTCACAACAGAGTAATTAAATAAAATTTTGTCCCAAACTAAATTAATTCACTATGAATTTATAGCATGCTCGGATATGCAAAATGATTTTGAGTTGGCTTTTTTATGGGTTTACACAAATTACTGGAAAGTGAAACTGCTTTCTCATTGCAGAAAATCCTTCTTAATTGAAATAAAATATTACAAAGTATGTTATATTTTACCAAATACGGTTCTGCTAGGAATATGCCCTTTTTTCCTCTTCGTGCCACGTCGCTCGTTTACTTTTAGATTACTGACTATTTTTCGTTTTTATTATCAACTCATATTGGTGCAAAGAACAATACTCGGCTGTATGTCGCCAGTGTTAATCATGAACTCTATCCTGGCTTTGGCTGAACATGGTTATGGCGAAGACCATGGGCTCGCTACGATTCTTTCCACTGCTGCCTGTATCGACGTTGTGCATATTATCTCCCTGTTCACGATTTGCTACTCATTCGTCTTCGCCAACGGTATGATCGTATAATTTAAAAATTATCTTTTTAACATTCAAAGAAACGTTAGACTATGAAGGATCCATATATTCAATTATGTATAATAATAACAATCGTTACTGTTATGTCGCGCAAGACATCTGCACTCCATCCCGCGCTGCTTGACCACCGACGGTCTACGCACCGTCCTTCCGATCTTCAATAAATCCAAGGACCCATCGTAAAACGTTAACATTTTAACGTCATTGTTTCGATATGTTTTCGCTTCACATGCTTGACTTGAAGGAATTCCTCATCCTAGAAATATTTTCGGTACATAGCTGATAGTTAAAACGGTCCTTGGGTTTATTATACGTTCTTACAAATTACGAAGAAAGTGGGTAGTCACCTAACGTAAAAAGTGGATAAATGTCTAACCGAAAAGCCAGTTTTTCCTATGAATAAGATCAACCCCGAGCCACGTCGATCGGAGGCTTCCTCCTCCAATCGTCATCTGTTCACGTTGGCTATAACTATAATGGTCATCGCAGATCGTTGCCCTCACTCTACTAACGAAAAGTGTGAGCAACGAATCCGTTTTCTTAGTTCAAAAGACACACCCACACCGAGCTTTCCTCCGTAATCACACGTAACTTACTTGTTCTCAACCCGAGAGAGCGGTCACTCTCTCCAATCTCTTTCTCAAGCACTAGAACAGTCAAATTCACTTCCTCGATTCGTATTCGTCAATCACGCTGTATCTCGTCAGTGTATTAAGTGTTGGAAATATACAAATTTATAACCCTGTAAATCGCAGCATTATACTACAACAATCATCCCTATTATCCTAACCGAAATAAGGGGATCGATCTATTCGTGGTTATTGCAATCGTAACGGAAATTTACGACTCCCGTTGACGCGTATTCTCGCGACCGCGTCTCCCCGCGATTGGTCGAAAATACAATTACGATATCGATACGTATATCGATACGCAATGAAATTTTCTTCTTCTTTACGTACATATATTTTTCGCGTCCTTTGATCATCATTTTCATTAATTTTAACATTCACATCTGTTATGAAGGCGAATTTTCGTCTGCAATAAATGATCGATAATTATAATTATTTTTCAGACGAGGATAGAAGCAAATGGTGGTATTACATATTATCCATCGGCATTCGCGATTCGATACTGGGCATTATGGCAGGAACTTTTCTAGGTATCTGCTTCGTATTTATCCCTCATCGTAGCCACGTGAGTATCCTTTCTTTCACTTTCCTTGCCCTCTCCCTGTTTCCTCTATCGGTATTCAACGAATTAGAAAAACGCCAACTGGTATCGAATAATCTGTTTGGTGCTTGGCTCTTTGATGTGCACAGCAGCAACTGCTAAAATGACCATCTCTGGTGGAGGATACCTCGCCAGTTTAGTCATGTCGTTCGTCAGCATGGTTGGTTGGAGAATTTTGTCCGTTTCTTTCGACGTAAGTGTTCCGTTTTCTTTTCATTACACTCGTCTCCTCATAGCTCATAAGTAGAGTAAGATAAGTAGTTAGTTTCTTCGATGAAACATGCACGAACCAAAAATTGCAGTTATTCTCGAAATTTTTGTGAGAAATGTCATTAACAAAAAAGTAATTTTCGTTTAAACAGAAGACAGTGATCACTAAATCCTCAATCAAACTCTTCAAAAAACTAAATGATTAAGAAAAGATGATTTTTAAACATTCTGGTTACAAATAAATGTGATAAAGGACCAAAATGTTTTGTGTTACCGATAACCATCATCGATGACAGAACTTTTTTCTTGTTACGTCCCGCGATCCAATCACATGTTCTCGTCTATCCTTCGCACAAGATGATCAGCAGCTGTGTAAACATACTTGCTCGGACCCGCAATAATCCCAATGAACCGTTAATTGCCGTCATATGATTTCGCATTTTTTCCTTTACTATAAAGACTCTTAACTGCCACAATACGTCCTTCAAGTCTAAATGTTCCGTGGGGCTACTGCTCATTACGGTAAAACATGAGATAAGCGAGTTTTCTCATGTACGATGTTCGAAGGCCATTTCTACCCGCGAGCGACCGTTGGTGGGGGGCGATCAGCACCCATCACTAATTTTCCTTCTAGACATCACTGTCAGAGAAAATCATTTGCTAGTAACTCTTCGATCAGAAGACACATCGCTGAAAACACTTCGACGTCTCTCGCTCGCACCACTCGCAGACACTTATATTCTTCAAAAGTTGTTGGAAATAAAAGTTATATTTAAACTGTTAACTCAGTGTTACTATCATTCAAACCAGCCCTATTATCTTAACCAAAATAGGGGATCGGCTAATTTGTGACGTCGATTATCGAATCAAGACGACAATTTACGACTCTCTTTGACGCGTTATACTGTGAACGGAGATGCTCCCCGCGAAACGGTCGAACATTTCTTGTTACCAATAACCATTATTGGTGACGAAATTTTTTTCTAAATCTAGGCTTAGACAAAAGTCACTTCTATTCGTTTGTTATACAAGGGGAGAGACATTTAAATCGGAACATCTAAATATATTTTATTAATAGTCGTGTGGAAAAACTCTAAAGGTCAAGAAAGTTATACTATCTAGAGGGGTATATGTAGATGATATGGTAGATGAAATTTCTTTTGGATATATTTATAATAGATTAATAGATCTATTTCGACACTCTCTATAAGAAGGTATTAACCTGTAGTAGTTATTGGTAAAAAAAGAGAACGTACTACCATCAGTAATGGTTAGCAGTAACAAAGAAAAATTCCGTCGTGAAAAATGTTTATCAATAAGCAAAAAAGAATTCTGTCACGAATAATGGTTATCGACGACAACAACAACATTTCTCTCGTACATAATGATTATAGGCAAACGAAAAAGAAATTCTCTTATCTATAATGAGTTATCGGTAACCAAAGGAAAATTTTTTCATCGATAACGATTATCGGTAACTGAAAACATTTTGATGATCTATAACAGTTATTCGTAATCAAAATCAGTTAAACTAATCTAATTCTTATACTGTAACTTTTAATCATATTGGTTATAAATAAAAATTAGTAAATATGAACGTAGACTTTGTGAATGATCGCATGAAAACACGTTCGTATGAATTTAGACGACGTCCTTTCGACGAGTGACGCATACACTTTGGCAGCTAGTTCAACCGATTTTGGTCGGAGTCATTGGTGCTGACATTGAATTCGTGAATTGGTCTGTATCCAGATTCGGACTCTATATATCATGTATTCTAATCGGATTGATGGTAAATTTTTAATTAAATATGTTCAAACTTTATTTTCTTAAAGATGAGACCTTGAATGCACAAATTTTATTCCACGTTTTTTACACATCTTTGCGTGTTCATAGAATAATCAATCACCTGTCGATTATTTACTCATATCTAGTAGTCGATAGCTAGCCAAATTCACATAGGCCAAACGAATTTTCAAAGTCGGTTTTCCCAAAAACAAAACCTCTAATGGAAACAATTTATCTGATATTTTCGATTTGTTGTTTTCATGTAGAATCACTCCCCTTCTCCGTTATATCGTCAATACTGGAAAATATCTTGTATACATACATGAAAGTTTTCTACGATAAATATTGAAATATTTTCGAGAATCACTGTATATGTATTACCAAAAATTGCAAATTAATTTCAACTCGTTTCTTTCTTGTTATATACGTCTCCTTCGTTATACACGACGAACACAGGGAAGAAGTGCTGCCACTTATTTGGCGACCTGGCGTACTCCATTGACGTGGAAAGAACGATTGTTCGTAGTAGTTTGTTGGCTACCGAAGGGTACCATACAGGTATGCCATGAAGAATACAGATATTTATCATGTAATAAGAGAAAATTATGTAGCCCTGGCTATGCTAGTTCTTTCGCTATAACTTTAGTTAGAGCCGTTAAAACAGTTTCTGTTTATATGTCTATAATATTTAGTTTATATATTTCGTAATATTATTATTATTGGCAGCAGCGATTATAATGTAGGAAAAAGCTACTTACTCTCTTATTGCTAGAATTGACTTTGACAACATATTTCAAAGTCACCGAAATCGATGAGATGTGTCCTATTTTATACACTTAAACATTTCGGATTTTTTTTAGATTAGCCAAATAACATTGAATTAATAAATAATCAGTGAATTAAACTAATAATCGAATTAATAAACCAATGATCGATTTTCCAAACAATAAGAAACAACGATTCAGTAATTACAAGCAGGTAGCCTTACGAAATAAAGAAGTATTATATATATACATATACATATAGAATCTCCTTGACTTAGCTTATACTTCGAGGTTAGGTGTATGTAATCTCGATTGCGCGAAAGCGAGATTTATAGATTCCTCGAATTTTAAGGCAGCTTTGGGACCGATGGCGTACGAACACTTGCGGAACGGAGAGGAATCTGAGGAACTCCAAATGGCTATGGACATCGTGAAAGTATCCGTGGTTACCATTTTATTTCTATCGCCGATCGGAGCCAGTTTGATTAGCTATACGGGGCCAATTCTCCTTGTTCAAACTACCGCCGAGCAACGTCAAAGAGATCGCGAGTTGAGCTATTTGCGAATCCTCTCCTTTCTACCCATGTCAGAACAGATCCATCAACAGAACCCTTGATGCTCTGAAGTCCTCATCTTCTGCATACTAGAACCGATCGATCGCTCTCGCTTAGACGTTCTCAAGCTCGACGACTAACCGATCGACTAACCGAGTGCTCTTGATATCATCTTCGTGGGAAATCATCAGCGCTTACCGCAGACAACGAGTTTACCCAGTTTAAAGAGTTTACCACGCGCTACAATTTTCACAGGCAAACGCATCACCTCCATTTGATGTTATCCTTTTTAATTTACCATCTTCTGCCTTATACTTGTATAGGAGGATGGTCTGCTGTAAATTTGTTATTCTTTTCATTATTATTCAATCGATTTTAGTAAAATAAATATTTTACTTTATCAAATTTTATAGTTGTATCGTTATAAATTGGAGGTTATAAATTCTTAATAATTATAGATTCTTTCATTAAGGAAATTAAAGAGTAGAAAGACGCTGAGGAATTGAAGTTTACTTTTTTTCGAAATTTTTCTACTCGATTTTTCTATCACTCGAACTTGTGTTCTTAATTATTTCTGCTATGTTGGTTTGATTTATTTAAGCTTTTTCCGAGTATATTTTATGGAACAATTTACAATAAATAATTCCATTATATAATATACAATCGTTTGTCAGAAGATTGTTGTTACATTTGCAACGGTATTCTGCTGATTTTTCTGTAATCAATACAAAGATATCAATTTATTTCTAGTATTTAATTAAACTTTCAAATAATTTCTGATTTAAAAAAGTAAAATATCGCAGATAATTATATTTAATTGAATGCAAATCATTAAATAACAATGATGGAACAGCTACTCAATAATCAATTAAAATAAATTGTTAGTATTTAGAATTAAATCAAAATTACCTTCAAACACTATAGAAATACATAATAATGATATTCAACACTTCAACTATAACCGTAAATTGTTAGTTAGTTAATAAATTAATCAATAGTTCGACTACTACCTTATAATGTTATAATATAAAACATGTAATAATAATGATTAATAATACTTTAACAAATTTCAAATTCTTAGCTAACTAATTAATAATACATACAATACTATCGTACAACTACCTAAATACTTAAATTATTAAAAGTATAATTGTTAGTAAAATTAATTTAAAACTACTATTTTATTATGTTAAAGTATGTAGAAATAATATCAAATACATATTCTGAAAGATCTCAAATAAAAATAGGTAATTAAGATATAAATTTATTATCTTATAACTATCCGAATAAAGAACATATAACATAGAAGTAATAATTAGTGAGACTAAACATTTTCAATAAATATTTATTGCAAAATATTGAGTACACGAAATTGCATTAATTAAAATTCATTTGAAAATACCTTCATTTTCACAGAGCCATCAAAAATACATCCACTACCAGCGAAGATTCATGGCAGACTGAGCAAACTAATCCTCTAGTCTCCTGGTACTTCCGTTGCGCCATTAAGAGTCCCTTCTTAGCCACGAATTATTTTTTTAATATTCCTGGCTCTCAAACGATATATAATTTATAAACATTTGACGCTTATTTACGATACAGGTTTTTCCTAATTCTGCGCATAGTTTGCTCATATGACTACTACAAGTACCATTTAGTTAAGTATACATATATTATAGGTATATGTATAATAAAATTCCGGAACTTCATATTGACTTTGTCTTCGTGTTAAAGTATAGTAAATAAGTAGTATCGTTTTAATTTCAGCCCATAAGGGGATTTCTAAATCAGAAAGTTACGATTCTGATATTATTCAACACAGAAAACCTAACCTAAACTATGATGTGCAATTCATTCTTCGTGTTTAAACGATAAGTTGATCGCTGATATGGAAATACGCATTTTTTGAACATAACTAAATAAATGAAACTTAAATAGAAATTAATTTCTCCATTTCAACCACAAAATAGGACGAATACTTTACTGTCAATATTTTGTATATGTTTGCGTATTATGTACATTTGTGTACCCTTAACTGATAAAGTCAGTTAAATCATAAATGCATAAGCTAATCACAAAGGTATCCTGTTTTCCTAAATATTTATATAGTATTTTCGACAGAGAAACTGAAAGAGAACTTAAGCGTGTTTTTTTACTGTTGAAAATCTGATCAATCGATGAACAATGCACGTACATATGTATGTATATATGTAGGCCTATGATGGGCATTGTACATAATTATCTAGCGGTGAAATAGTGGTAGTAACTAAGTATTACATAGTCGATGAAAAATACTAATTTCTTGATTTTGTAAACATTTATTTTATCTGAAAAGAAGTTTGGAATCTCAGAAATGCCTTACCTTCGTCATTTAATCGATAAAAGGAATTTACTGAATAAAATTTCTAAAGAAATACAGTAACAAGATTTTTTATATCAACATGCTTTATTGCACAGATACACTTTTCTTTCCATATCAATTACATATAAATACATTTATATACACTTCTTCTTCCATATCAATCACATCTAGATATATTTATATTATTCCAACTTTATTAGCAACATTAAGTGCATCAATCACGAGTTAAGCGTACATATGCTTCTTTTTTATCATCTGGCCTAATTAACCCTTTGGCTGCGAACAGCGCTTATAGGCGCTTAGCCATAGTTACTGCCTCTGAGTGAATAACGCCTATAGGCGCTTAGCCATAGTCGCTGCCTGTGAGCAAACAGCACCTATAGGTGCTTAGCCAGAGACGCCTTCTCCGAACGAACAGCGCCTTTAGGCGCTGCGTTCATTTATTATCAACAACTTTCCAATAATGCACATTCAATCGTTTTCTTTCGATACGCTGGCAGCATACGTATCTTGATCAAAGTTTTTTTTTCACAAAAATTAAATATAATATCCATAAATTGTGCCTCCATCATGGATAAATTGATGAATATGGTCTGCGATGATAAGGAACTGTCATCAGATTCTGAACATTCTGAAATTTTTGGAGAAATTGGATACACAGGTAAAAATAAAAATACATATCACAAAAGACGCCTACTGTCGAGTAGCTCGGAATCTAATTCCGAAATTAATCCACGGCAATTTCTTTGGAATGCACAAAATTTGATTCCAAAAGTTTTTAATTTTGATGAAAATCTACCAGGAATTAAAGCAAATATTGATGATAAATCGTCAATATTAGAAATCTTTCAACTTTTCTTCTCCTTAAATATGATTAAACATATTGTGAGAAAAACTAACAATTATTATACCACGAAAACTTCACACAATAAGTGCTCACGATTGATTGCATGGAAAAATACAACAGTAAGCGAAATGTATCGATTTTTTGCTCTGTCGATGTTAATCTCAAGAGTAAGGAAATTATCAATAGATGAATATTGGTCAACCGACGAATTGCTACGAATAGAAAATTTTCCAAGAATCATGAAAAAAGACAGATATATATCTCTCTTACAAATGCTGTACTTTCACGATAACAGTGAGACAACAAATCAAGATGCGCTAATAAAGATACAGAGCATCATCGATAAACTGCGAAATTCCTTTTCACGATCATTTTACCCATATCAGCATTTATGTATCAACGAAAGTTTGCTTCTTTTCAAAGGGCGATGTTTTTCCAAGCATTTTATTCTTTCAAAGCGAAGAAAATTTGAGATTAAGTCATTTGTTGTTTATGACTGTCGTACCGGATATATTGAAGATTTTATTGTCTATTGTGAAGCACGTACGAATATAACTAACAATAATCATTTAGCAGAAATTGGCAAATCAGGGAATATTGTCATGACGCTGATGGAACCGTACCTGAATAAAGGTCATGTTTTGGTCACCGACAGCTGGTACTCAAGCCCAGCTTTATTTTCCCTACTACACCAAAAAAAGACAAATGCATTTGGAACAGCAAGGAAAACCAGACGTGGGATGCCTAATATATCTAATAAATTATGTAAAGGCGAAGTTGCGTTTCAGTCTACGGATAAACTGTTAGCACTAAAATGGATGGACAAAAGAGAAGTGCTAGTGTTATCGAGCTGTCATTCCGCAGAGTATGTAGAAACAAAGAAAAGTGATGTTAAAACGGGAGCACCAATACTGAAACCAAGTGTCATAGTAGACTATAATCGCATTATGGGAGCAGTTGATAAAACTGATATGATTCTAAATTCCATTAATATCGTTGAGAAAACTCTGAAATGGTATAAGAAATTCTTTTTCCACATGCTTGACCTTTCGATTTACAATACTTACATTCTCTACAAAATTACGTCCAAAAAGAATATAACATTTGCGAAGTTTCATTTATGCCTGATTCGAGAAATTCTACTAAAATATCCAAATGAAAATACATGTAGCAATAAGTCTGGAGGCCAAACTGCATCCAAAGATAACCTCTTACGACTGGTTTCAAGACACTTTCCATCAAAATACACCAATCCAACAGGTACGCGGCAGAACGGTCGGCGGAAATGTGTGGTTTGCAGCAAACACAAAATGCGGGCCGAAACACGATTCCAATGTAAAGACTGTAACGTTGGATTATGCATTGAACCCTGTTTTGAATTATATCATACGAAAAAAGATTATTGAAGATTATTAAAATTATTATTATTATTGATATTATCATTTGCCTCATGGAAAAGTCCAGCAAAATCGGCTCCGCGCTTCATGTTAAGAGCGACTCACGCATCATGCCATTAGCGCGGCCGATCTCCCACTGTCACACTGGCTGCCCAAAGTGCAATTCGTTTCTGAGCGCTCCGCAGCGGGAAGGTTAAAGTATTAACTTTAGTCACATTAACGTCGTACAGTTTCTTAATGGAAGCTTTGGTATATTTATTCGCAAGAGTATGTGCAATAAAAACTTATGTGTTGTTCTCTTCAACCTTTTTCATGACAGCTTCAGTGGTCAGTGGAAATTTTATGATATTAAATGCATCCAAACTAAAATAAACATAATCATTTTGGATACTTTTTATCTAGAATTGATTTTATATGATTAATGTATATTATAGAATATGAAAAATTAAATTTATATAAATAAGTAGATACATAAAAATAACACCAATATTTAATGCTTACTGGTTTCTATTTGGGGCAGATTTTCTCGCATATTTGGAGTTTCTTGATGGCTTAAATGTTTTTGGCCAATAGAAATATACAGATGCCCTTACTTTCCTTACTCTTGATCCATGAACACCTTTCAATATCTATAAATAAATGCAGATTCAGATAAATCATATTATATGTGTGAATCAAAATTTTTTGTTAAAATTATGTATATTGACCTTTTTCTGGACTTTAAATGCCTTCTGAAGTGGCACAGCTGGTTTTCCACCTTTCTGTATCTTTTCACAGATTAAACATTTTTCTTAGATTGTGCAAGTATAGGTTTTGCTGCAGGCAAAGTTCATAGCACTTGTTGATTTAGCAGCTGCTGCTTTCTTTGCAGTGGTGGATGTTTTCACAGCTGGCTTTGTGACTTAAATGTAGATGCTGCATTAATTGGCTTCTACCCATTATCAATTTTCTTTTCTATCTTATTCTCAGCCGGTTTACTGGCTGAAAAAAATAAAATAAATGATCAAAATATTATACATATTATCTACATTTTATATTAGCAAAATAGTTGTAACACCAAGTTCTTAATTACGCATAATTTCTAAGTTATACAAAGCATATACAAAGTCTTGATCGAAAATGATCTTGTTAAGTAATCTTTCGAAATGTAGAAAAGTAATATAGCCATACTCATATCGATAGTCTTTTTAAACAGAGACAAAACGGGCAACATGGTTAAGGTTAAAACTGAATGTGTGTTGAATTAAACTTCTTAGATCACTAATTTTATAAATTCATATTAGTCATGCTTTACAAGTTTGCAAAATATTTTACAAATTTTTCAACTAAAATTTTACGTGTTATTAATAATTTTTTAACATACCTAACTTGTCCGTGCGCTTCAGTTTAGGAGCCATTATACTAAATAGAAAGAGAATCTTAACCCAAAACAGACATGTGAAGAATTAGTGACTTTATATAAGCGGCTAACTCATTGTAATATCTGGTAATATCTAGTGATATTAAAGCGTTACGTTAATATAATTTTGCTTTTTCAATGAACTAAATTTATTCAGATGTAATTTTACACCTGTTTGAGGGAACTGTAAAAAGATAGAAATTTCTTTACAAAATACGTCAATCAAATATGTACATATACATCTCTATTAATTTTATGATGGCCACATCTTATTGTTCATTGCAAATACATACATATTGTTACTAATTACAATCATTGCTACAGCTGCACGCAACCGAAATATAGGAAATCCTAAATTCTACATTGTTATATAAGAAACTTTTCACAATAAAGCTACATTATTTCAAGGGTCATACTATTGCAAAGTTGCAAATGGTTTTTCATTGCAATTCTTTTCTCAAGGTCATCGTCATTTTTTCAAATGAAATCATATAATTATTTTTTGATATTCTTGTACATCATGAAAAAAAAATTTAACGATCTTAATAATCATACCGTTCCCATCGCTTAATTTTGAGATACTTGATTTGTATAAGTATATATATGTAATATTTAATCGTATTCAATCGACAGGTGGCAAAAAGAAATAACTCAAATTCTTCAACTTCCAGGTAGAATCTTTTAATTTTCGAAGGCTCAAATGAAAACGCAAGATATTAATTAAGATTAGTTTTATAAAAATATTTTTCCCGTTTCTTAATTATAAGCAAGTTTTAAAAATCGTCCAATGCGCAGACAACTAAACATTACAGCCACCTAGCGGTGAAACAGTAGAATTAATCTCCTTATGGGAAAATTAAAAAATGAAACTTCTTGGTCTATAAGATGAATTCTTGAACTATTTAGGAATTAAATTAAAGCCGTAACTCTTAGGAATCATCTCTGTATAATAATATTCCCATTTTTATCGTAATTAATTAATTATATACAATTAGTGTAATGTGCCCTATTTTGAACACGATGGTGCCATCTATCAGTTAGAAATTTTACTTTTTGGTAGTATCACTGACTTCCCGGTATTCATCTCGGAAAGTTACTAGCCGGTACTCATCTCGGAAAGTTACTAGCCGGTACTCATCTCTGATATTACATATATACATTTCAGATGCATATCTCGAGATTAAATAATATCGATATAGTTATTAAGATCGTTGAAAAATAAGTAAATTATCCTATTTAAACAAGTATTGAGATCTTGTAAAAGAAAAAAAGAAGTGGGTGTGAAAAAAAATGATCTCCACCATTGCAATAATATAGTCCTAGAAATAGTGTAATTTTGTCTTGAGAAGTTTTTTTGTACAACATTAAATAAGGCAGATATTTAGGTGATTCGATTTAGCTGGGTCACCTTATATTTAATGCATTTTTTTTTTATTATTTGTATTTAATAAAAGATTTATTAAATGATTCGCAGCTATCTTGTATTTATTCTTTCTTAACACCAGGCCAATAAATCAGCACATTTCTATGAAATCAATTGTCATTGGTTGAAATATCGCCGATTTGCGATGTACCGTTACGTCGTTGTGCATTTGATGAAGTTGTACGCGATAACAAAGAATATACACATTCTGAAATTCTCTCCTTTCGTGCGTGTAAGCTTGTCAAGTTTATTATAAATAAGATCATGGATTTGCTGGGATCTATCTTAAACTCAATGGATAAACCTCCTTCGATTAGTGATAAACAAAAAGCGTTGATGAAAAGTTAGTTAAAAGTTAACCTATGTTATAAGTGTCCAAACAATTAACTCAATATTTATAAAATAACTTTTACTATGTAGAGCAAAAAGAGGAGTATCAGAAGCGTCAAAAAGCAGAAGCTGAAAGATTAAAACTTTTTCGTGAGAAGGTATAATTTCCCATCGATATCCTGATTGTTTTATTAAATAAGGTTATTACGCGTGCAGTATCGTTTCTTTTATGTTGGTTCAGGTAGAAGGGAAAATTAATAAATTTCTTCAAGACGACGATGCAAAGGAATACAAATTTCCCCCAATGGATCAAATCTATAGGAGTATAATGTATATAAAAGAAAGATAATTATTCAAATTATTAATAAAATAATACTTTAATACTTTTTATCATATTTTAGACATGATGTTGCCGAAGTGGCAAACATATGGGCATATTCATTTGGTGAAGAAGGCGTTGATCGTCATATCGTTATTTTTAAGAGGGAATATGCACCATCTGAAGATCAGTTAAACGCATTACGTAGAGGAGAAGAATGGAATGAAGAAATAGCAAAGAGATTAGCAGAGGAGAGAGAAAGACGAGCCAAAGAAGAGCAAGAAGCTGCTGCTAAACCTAGAAAACGAAAAGACAATTTTGTACCAAATAGTTATTACAAGGATAAATATCAACATTTAATTGGAAAGGAAGCTGCATTAGAAGCAGCTAGAAAAACAGAAGCTAATAGTAGTTATGGCTGTGGTAGGTAAACATTTATTGTACATCTACTCAAACATGTTTTCTCATTAATTTGAATGTTTATTTCAGTTCCTAGTGAAAATAAGAAAGATCAAAGAAGTATAGAGCAAACATTAGCAGACATCCGAGCTAAGAAAAGGAAATTGGAAATGACTGTTAAGGAACCAGAGAATGTAGATAAAAATGTAGATAAAAATCCAAATGGAACTGTATAATATATTTAATATTTGTTTAATTTCTGGCCTGTAAATATTTTATATTAATTATGTGACAGGAAATCAATATTTCATTGCAAAACTATTTGCATTTTCCCGATTATAACTTACATAATTTCGCTTATTTTATGTATGAGTATTATTTTATGTACCTGCAATAGAAACAAGGAAAAATATTGCAATCCAATATATGTATTTACCAAAAAATTCAAATTAACTTATATGTACAATATAATACAGAGAGCACATACACTGTCTATTATTTTCTTTGTAAATTATTTCCTACACTTCTTTGTATACACTTATATTTTGCTTCATAATTAAATATATTCTGTGGCAGAATATTTAGGTATTGCAGTTTTGGGAATAGATTTTGGTTTAGTTGGAGATGATGTATCGAATACGATTTGTTCCTTTAGAGCCAACAATTTCTTAAAAATTTGATTTGTCGTCGATTTGTATAATTCTAGTCCTCGCATGATTACGACATCTCGAATATACGACGCGTTATTATGCACCAATTGTTTCTAAAGATACATTGAAAAAACATTCAAATGTTAGATATCGTGACAAACAAACAATATATATATAAATAAAAGAAAGAAGAAGATCGATTACCTCCTGTTTTAATTTAGGGTTCGTAAGTGACACTATTATGTGTTGTACTTGAGTTCGCATCACTGATATTAAAACCGTGTCTATTATAGCCATTAATTCTGGTGTAGCAACACTGAGGCAATCTTCTAATAAACTTACATAAATTCTTGAAAAAGTTAAAGTATTATTAGTCAATGCTATCCAATAGTCATTTTTTAAATAAGATTGTGGAACGGTTATTCCAAGGCCATCAAATTCTGATAGCAATTTTTGAACATTTTTGCAAGTCTCCAAATTAGTCGGCCGCCACATGTCTTCGGCTATATGCTTTTTTACAATCTCAACATATTTTTCGCCCGTATCTTGTATAGCTTTTGCTAATGGGGTTCTGAGCTGACCATCTAATTGATAACGAAAATCCATCCCTAACTGCGTTAACTGTAAATCGAACATATAGCATAAAATTATATTCTGTAATATTATAATAGTATATATAAAGATAGTATCAACGCTGAGGAATGCCATACCTGATCGCAGTGACTTCGAACACAAACTATACATTCTACTAACGTGTTTAAAGACACTTGTGGAATAAAAAGCTGTTTAGTTAAATGTGTTGTTAAGTATTTTACTTCTTGACTACACCAAACAACCAGACCTAAATTACACACACAAAATGGGAGAAATTAGAAGAAATAACAATTTGATTTATATATTATCCACATATAATATTATCCATTCATAATATTTTCAACTTACCAGACGTACAATTTGTCGATTGGGGAAAAATTTTTAAGAATTCTTTCGTAATCTCAACGATATTACTAAAAGCAATTGCGCTAAGCTGCTTTACATAGGGTGCGGTAGCTCCTTCGCTTTTAACTCGTTTTAAACGTGCCTTTAGCACAGCACTACATAGCCGCAGATATAGCTGACAGGCCTGAGCACTTCTGCTTAATTGTATCAATAATTTGACTACGCGTCGCGCACTTCTCAAACCTCCACCTTGTAATGATTTCGCTTCCGCACTTAATTCAAGTTCTTTTGTTAAAACATCGACCAATGATCTCCCTCTATCATTTACTTTTGATTGAATTTCAAACAAAAGTGGTGTCATTTGTGCATCTTTTAAATAGTCTTTCGCTTTCTCCAAAAGACCATAAGCTTCCTCAAAGTGACGTTGCGCTATACAAGAATCTAAATCTTCTGCCACTTCTAGCATCCATTCTGGTGGAGGTTCATGATATTCTGTATCTTCATCATCTACACCTATAAAAGAACAACTGAAAAATTTAATCCAATTTAATCTAGTTTCATCTAATTTAATTATACAAACTTCACCAAATTATTGTACATACCGAGGGTATTAGAATCGAGTGACATAGATCTAGAAGGTACCGTCTTTTCCTCTTTTGATCGTTTATCATTTTCAGATGCTTCATTTGGATTATCTTCAATCAACTTCATTCTCTTTGCTTGTTCGCATTTATCTAACCACTCTTTCTATAAAATAAATGCCAATTCAAAGTTTGCTCTCATGATTTTTATAAATATTTTCTCTCTAATACACTAACTTTACTTGTTGCAGTCGCACACTGGAATACTCTTGTATCAGAAAATGCCAAAAGTTTGAATGCCAATTTGACCGTTCCAAGATCCCTAACATTAACAATTGCCAAACTTTCAAGATTATAAACAGCTTGCATCTTATATTTTGGTGGTCCTCTTCTACTACCATTTGCTAACCAAGAAGCAATCATTAAAATATCATTAAATAAATATGCATGAACTCTTTTTAGTGGTGTTCCTTCCAGTGGATCTAATTCCAGTAGAGAACCTTCATGTAAACATATACGCCCAGGTGTTTCTGCTAAACTCTATTAAATCAAACCAAGAAATCCTTATTATTATAGGCCTGTAAATTTACAAATGATATTTCCATAACTTACCATAGCACCTTCTACATTTTCAAGTAATTGTACCAATTTTTGTTTATGTTCTTCTTCTTTGGCAGTGGAATCGTTAACATCTTCTAACTGGGATTCAGATAAATCTTCAAAAGTAACACCAGTAGTCCTAGTGGATCCTAATGTACTTAATAACGAACGTTGTTCACTGAGTAGTTGAGACAACTGATACATTTCACTTTCCAAATGTGAAATTTCCTTAGCAGTTTCTATAAACTGCATATAATTCTGATAAACATTACGCTTTAATTGTGCAGAAGTATTATTTGCTAAATCTTGAATTTTAGCTCTTTGTTGCCTTAATTCATCTGCTCCAACACATTGAGCGCTAAGTTCTTTCACAACTGTGAAAAAGACAAATGTTGTGCCATGTTTTACATATATTTTTCAAATCCAAAGTTTGATTGCACATGTTTACCTACATTTTTCAGGATTAAAATCTTCGATGGCGAAGACTTTTGCTAGACTATTAGCCATAGTAAAAAAATATCCGCCACGTTCTAAACAAATATCTTTCATTTATCTTCAATTAGAAGAATTAAAAATCAAATTTTTATCACGTCCGATCTCTTATTACTTTTGTTCGCATCATCCACACGAGTACTTCCAATACACTTGTAAACATTTAAATACATTTACTCGTCCCTATCTGAAATTGCACACAACTAAGTACTTTTATAACGTTTCGCAGAGTACGACAAGATTGTATTACTCGCAATATCAGGCAATACCATTGCATATGTACGTATATTTTATTGCCTAGTCTTAAAATTTTGTTTAGTAATATTTACTAGATGAAGAAAATCTGTCGATGTTTTTAGAACGAAATGTTTTAAATCATTACTATGTCTTATCATATTATTTATTTTATGTTTATCACATAAAAATTGTTATGCGATAAACAAAATATCCTTTCAAATACTCTTATTTTAAACCTATTCAAACATTCAGGATTTAAAGATTTCTGACATATAAAAATGTTTTAATGAATTTTGAGTACAATTAATGTCATCTTTCATTTTTATTTGGAGCTATAAAAGATTTTAGTTTTCTATTTATATAAAATGAATAAAAATCAAAATGTTAATTTCTAGAGATAAAAACTGTCATGTTTGCGAAAACAAAAAGCTACGGTAATGCATGCATATTCTAACAGATAGGTGACGACTCACATTATTATATGGAAAAGTATTATAACAAATATTGACAAGACAGCAAATGAGTTTCATTTGTTTATAATTATATTTAGCTATACATTTATTATTTTAAATCTGCATGTTAAAAAACTGTATAACCTATATCAATTTTATTTACATTGAGAACATGTAAATTTAACTTGAAAGGAATTTTTCATAAATAATTAATGGAAAGGCATGTACTTTATAAATATAGTTGTTAATTTTAATGGTGTGATAATAAAATAGTATTTGGAAACAATGAATATACAAAAAATGCTACCGATTGCAACAAAAGATTTAGAAGCTAAGGATGGTGATAGCAGAGGCACAATTAAAGTTATAGATCGTCCAACATTCATATTGAAAACGAGAGAAGGCGAGAACAGAGCTGTGTCACCAAATCAACGCAATGGTGTTAACAAGTACGGATAGTTCCTTGTTTAAAAATACATGTAAAGCTATGTTTAAATTTTTAATTGTTATTAGATATTTTATTAAATTGCAGGAAACAGGGTGATATATCTTCCAACGTTTCATCAAAGATACAGGATCGTATGTCCTTTACTCTCTTCTAAACTTTAAATCTGGATTCTTAATACAATAATAAACTTAATAGATATGTTTTCTTTAGCAATTCGTACTGTATTGTCAACATGTCCTGAAATGACGAGTTGTGTAAAATTTATGGATGAAAATATGCAACTTTGCGAGAGTCCTCTTGAATTCCTATATGATCAACAAGATTTTTTAGTTGTAGGATGCTTAGGGGCTCAAGGTGTTGGAAAATCAACTATAATGTCCTTTCTAACATCTAATATTGCGTTAGTATTATTTAGAAGCTTTAACTGTACAATTATGAAATTTTATTAAAAACACTTTTTCTATCTTTTTCTTTTTCTTGCTGTTATAATGTGCATTTTATTAATGTAGGTCTGGCATATTTCCAACTCAAGATGCGATGCATCATGAAAGTGGTGCAAATTGCACTGTTGGTATTGACTTTTTTGTAACAAAAAATCGAGTAATATATCTGGATACACAACCCATACTCTCAGGATCTACTATAGATTATTCTACATGTTATGATCAGAAAAAGTCTACGACAGATTTTATAAATACAGAAACTAATTTAGAACTGCAATCATTGCAATTTGCAGCATTTCTCTTTTCAGTTTGTCACATTATCATATTTGTACAAGATTGGTTTGTTGACCCAAATTTAGTTAGGTAAATATAGTAATATTTCTATTGTACCACAAACTATTACAAATTATAATATAATTTTTAGATTTTTACAAACTGCGGAAATGTTAAAACCATCCTCAACTAGCAATATGGATCAAGATTATGTTGAATACTATCCCCATATTGTATTCTTACACAATAAAGCTGAATTACAAGATCTCACGCCTCACAGTATGGAAAATGTGAAAGTAATATACATGTATATACATATATATTTTGTTAAAAGCATAACAAATTACTGATAACTTCGAAATGTTACGATACAGTTTAACTATATATGCATTTGCAGGAATTTTATGGCAAATTATTCTCCAGTTCTAGATTACAAATCCATAGTGGTTTGGATATGAGTAATCATTCTATGGAGGCAGGTTTAAATTTATTTTTTATACCTCGTATTGTAAGCGAAGGTACAGTGTCTGACGTCACTCAATAATCGCAACCATTTTAAAGTTTGTGTTAATTAAATCTTTACTTTTTAATCTTAGAAGAAGTTACAATATACCAGAACGAGAAAAAGCTAATAGAAAAACTAAGAACAAAGATACATGGTGTTACCAGGAATCCAATGACACCATCTACCTTAACAGAAAAAGATTGGTAAATATAAGAAATAAAAGTAATTCATTCTTATTACATTTTATAATAATCATTTTATAATTAAATTACTTAGGTACCACTATGTTTCAAGAGTGATGGAAGCAATTAAAAAAAGTCACCTTTCCTCCGAATATGGGAGATTAATGCCATAATCTTTAAGTATGGATGGTACATATGTGGCGAATGAATTGTGTATGAAGCAATGTGCGCAGAACTATATGAAACAAGAGATCGAAATGGAGATTATTCAACACAGTGGACCCATTTTTTATGTAAAAGGGTCATCATTTTTTTTTATTTATTTATAATACAATCGCAGAAACGGAAAAGCAACAATATGTAAAAGTTGAATAAATCAAAGAAAGATTAGAGCAATATACATTATTATAATCATCCCAAATTTGCTACACTACTTAGAAATCGCTTCTTATTCGATTCCAATCGATCTCGACGAAATACATTGACAAATCGAATAAAGTAAGCTTCGTTTACGAGTAATCTTCTTGTTCACTATCAGACTGTAGTATCGAGGCCATTTTTGCAACTGCTTGTAATTGTTGCCACTGTTGTTGTTCAGCAACCGCTTGCTCTTCTCTTGCTTTTGCAAATAACTCTTGTTGTTGTCTAAGGAGTTCTTCTTCCGGAATTCCCAAATTTTCTAATCTAGTGCTCTGACGTCTTCGTTTAGCAGCGACAGCTTTGCAATCTCGTAGAACCGCCTCAGCTTCTACGCTATAATCTCCAAATCCAAGTTTTTCAAGTGCTTGAAGAATATGTTCAGCGTTAATGGTTTTCTTCTGTTGTTGATTACAAATTTCATTCGCCTCGGAAGAAACTAAATGAATAAATTCTGTGCAACAATTTAATATCAATTCCCGGGATTCGTTTGCTACGCGTACATGTGGTAAAATTTCTTTGATTATCTTGTTGATCGATGCACGCGGTAATGTTAATTCATCGTCTTCCGTCGGTGATGTAGCAGCCGAGGCCATTTCTCCTTGTTTTCTGCAATGTTCAAATAACAAATTAATCCGTTTTCTAATAAATATCTATAGATCATGGATTTATAATTGTTACTTTTAAATTATCACTTATCCAACTTTCTTGTCGATTTATTGAATTTGTCATAGATAATAAACATCGTTCCAATACGTACATACATCCATTGGTTTCTTAAATTATTCTGAACAATTATATACTAGGCAATAAATGAAAAAGAAAATAAAAATAAAGATTATGTACCAAATATCGGCGTTGTCTATATTTATCTTTTATTTCTTGTCTTGATATACTTGATGCACTTTCAGAAATTTCGGTACTATTTTAAAATATATACACTTTAAATCATCCAAACTTTTAATACACACGTATAACCATATCTTTTAATTTATCAAGAGAGATTATCAGATAAATTGCTTAATGATAATATTATGTTCATTCTGTAAAAGAAGATAACTTTTATAATATACTGTCCGGTATCCATTCCACGATTCCACGATTATGTATAGTGCAATAATTTAATTACTTGTGGTAAAATTCATTCGAAAATGAAATGTCAGTACGAATTCAATCGTTGTTAATATACAGTACGCTTGTTTCATTTTATTTATGTAATGGAAACTATGCGGGAGATACGAATGAATTTGTTGGTAGTGTGCGAAACTTGAGTGTAACAGTTTTACAAGATCCGAAATATGTAGGAAAGCAAAATGCATATAAATATTTAAGATTGAATATATCTTGGTTACCACCAGACAGCGCTAGGCAGCCTTCCTCTTACAGGTAAACATTTACCAATGAATATAAAAAATTGACTTTGTTACTTCGTTATTAATTTTTAATATCAACTTTTATACTTTTATATGATAGTGTTATAGTCACAGGCATACCAATAAGGGAGAGAACAAGTATCACAGAATGTCCAGAAGGATCACTTTTCTTTATATTGAAAGACAGTACAAAACATAATGTAGTGCTTCCTGAATACAACGATTTATTTGATATTGCAGATCTGTATATACAACTCAATTGTTCTTATAAAGTGCAAGTTCTGGCAAATCCAAGGTCAAAATATATAGTAAATACACCTGAAGTAAATTATTTACAGATCATACAAGAATATACAATAGATGTAAGTTATTTGTGCAAAACTAACAAGAAGGTTACATAAATTTTACAGGTTCTTTATACAGTTCCTGAATGTATAGATCATTTATGCAGTTGTGTTAATGCCAAAACAACACTGCCGATTCCAAAAGTAAACATTTCTCGAAAAGAAAATGAAATTATCGTAACTTGGAGCACAACTTCTAACACATCCAATATTCAGTATTATACAATTAGGTACATATATGACAAAACTTGATGTATAATTAATATGGTTAGATTTGTCTAAATATGTATTTTGTAGCATTGGTGTACCAATTTTTATATCAAAGAAAGGACTGCCTGTTTATAATATGACAAAACTAGTACAAGTACCTGTAGATAAAACTGTATTTTCATGGGATTTAAAAGTCAATAACCAGTATATAGAAATTAAAAATGGTTATAAAATAGCAGTTAATGCTGTTAATCATCATGGGTGCTCTGGACTAGAGGGAGATACTATTATACATTTCATATCATCAGCAAATCACAATATAGTAAGTCACTATTCAAAATTGAACTACTCAAAGTAATATATACAGTTGTTCCTATTAATATTCAAAGAAAATAACTTTTTAAAGATTGGACCAAATGACTTGAGCATTTTTGAGGAGATAGAAGAATTAGTTTCCTAGTTGATATATAAATATAATTTCGAAAAAATTGCAATTAGTTGGAATCGCGAAGAAAAAGGTAAAAATCACTTTTTATAACTTTTTTATCTAGGTCCATGATGAAAATATAAATAACACCTTTTGAAGGTTTATGTCAATTATATACATTCTGAAGATCCTATAAAGATCGGATGATGCGGGAACAAGCGACAGGCATCGAAAGATGTAAGGATTTTCAAATTTCAAGCTGAAAGCCGTGAAGAAGTGTTCTTAGCATGTATATAACTGACATAAACCTTTAAAATGTGTTATTTAAATTTTCATTGCAGTCCTAGATAAACAAGTTATAAAATGTGACCTTTACCTTTTTCTTTGTAATTTCAACTAATTGCAATTTTTTCAAAAATTTTTTATATATCAACTAGTAAACTATTCCTTATATTTTGTAAAAAATTCTCAAGTTATTTAGTCCAATTTTAAAAAAGTTACTCTGTTTTAAAGAGTGCCCAAACATTAATGAGAGTATAAGAAAACATTAATTTATGTTTTTCTTTGTTTATATCTTTCAAGTATTATTTTTTAGTGGTTTATACTAATTGGAATACTAACCAGTTGTATTCTATTTGGAATTGTAAGTTTCTTATTGTATCGTAACTATAACTTCTTTATGGTACATAACAGCAGTAAGTCTGGAGTATGCACAATTTCTGAATGTAAATGTAAATGGACAAAAGCAATACTACAGAAGTTCAACATTTTGTATATTAAATACGAATCAGAGGTAGATAGATAATTTTATGTGCACAACATGCAACTCTTCTGTTACTAGCTAAAATAATTTTCATAGGAAGGATATATGGAAGGGACAGATAATTTGAAAGTGGCATTCAGAAATGTAAAATTAATACGTGAGCTGGGTACTGGACAGTTTGGAAAAGTATATCTTGGTCAATTAGATGATAAAAACAATACTTCAGTTGCTGTAAAAATGTCTCAACAAATAGATATATCCAACAATTTTGAAACCCAGCAGGAATTTATAAAAGAAATTGAAATAATGAGAATGGCTGGAAATCATCCTCATTTAGTAAGCCTCATAGGTTACTGTATTAAACCCACACAACCAACATGTATCCTGCTTGAATATATGCAAGGTGGAAATCTATTAACTTACTTGCATGATCAAAGAAAGCAACAAAGTGAGAAAAAATTCAGTTTCTTCATCAAGCATTATTAATTTATTATAACTTCACTTACAATTAATAAGCTTAATATATAATAATCATCTTAATTCTTAGTTTTGTATGATACTGTGTATTCTGCTATAGAGAATGAAACAAATAATTACAAACCTGGACAATATACAAATATTACCAATAATTGGAGAGAAGAAATTGATGTTTCAGAAGGTAAGTAGTTTATTGGCTTATTATAGCTTCGAGACCTTAAAATGCTTGATATAATCTTAATTTTCAGCTTTGTATTCTATGTGTTCAACGATACAGAACACAATGAATAGTTACAAATATAGGCAATATATGAATATTATCAACAATTGTAAAGAAGAAACAGAATATAGAAAAGAAAATTGGATTGGTAGAATAAAAGGACATCAATTTCTAAAATTTGCCACAGAAATTGCTATGGGCATGGAACACTTGGAAGCTAAAGGAATTACTCATAGAGATCTTGCAGCAAGAAATATTCTTCTTAGTGCAGATTTCACTGCCAAGGTATTTAATCTAAATTTTATAATATTCTTAATTTCCTTGATATGCATACAATTTTAACAACAGCTAATAACAATATCTAGATTTCCGACTTTGGGCTTTCTCGCAATAGTGCGTACGTGATAAAAGATATTGGGAAAAAAACACGTCATCTTCCAATTAGATGGATGTCTCCAGAAGCTTTGCATAACTTAGCCTTCTCTTCAAAAAGTGATGTATGGTCTTATGGAGTAGTACTTTGGGAAATTAGTACATTAGGTGCGTTTCCTTATGCAAATGTACAAGATGATCGCCTATTTCGTTATATTGTTCACGAGAACGGTCGTTTAGAGCAACCAGACAATGTTCCTTTGAACATTTACAAATTAATGCATTCTTGTTGGGCTACAGAATGTGAGAACAGACCAAATTTTACGCAGTTGCTCTCTGAATTACGAATTCTAACCTCATATTCCAACAATTCTTTCTGGACAATGTCTAATCCCTGTTACGCATTACCATTCTCAGACAATATTGCATAACATAATTTGTTTTTTAAATATTCAAAAGAACAAATATTCCGAAAAATGAAAAATATATATTTATGTAAAAAGAAGAAATTAATGTTACTTACGTGTTATTCTGTCTATCTTATCTATTCAATGTATTCACGAGCGTCAATACAATCGGAATTTCAAAACAGAACACCAGTAAACACGTTTATATGTTAACGTACATCTGTTCACGGTTTTGATATAAATATATTTCATTTATTGTATTTTTACAGCTTTATATTACACAAGTTTGCATATTTATTCGTTCATATCAAAACAAATATGAGTACAGGGAAAATAATAAAAAAGAAATTTGATTCAATGAATCAAAATGAAATTTGAAAGCAGTCTTCTTATCATAGACTTTTGTTTTAAAAAGGCAAACCTTTTAATTTTAATCTGTAGCCAATAGCCATAGACATACATATACATATATAAATGTATAACAGACCACGGTCTTGATACTCATATACCGAAAGCATAAAAAATGTCCGAAAATTGAGTCGTGAAAAAACAATATGAAAGACAAGGAGCGCATGCGCATGCTATGAATGTCTCAAATAGAGACCGAAACACTCTACTTCTTTCTGTCTATCTCGCAAGAACGAAGACTCTGCTGTCTTCCATGTTGATTTTTCACGACACAATTTTCGAACAGTTTTCCCTAGCGAATGTCGAGATCTGTTTATATCGTGGACATGAATGCGAGTTATATAGAGATAGAATGGATGAGCGAGAAAATGATATAGAAATAGAAAGAGAACGCTGCATAGAGACTCTTTGTGTCTTTGTCTAATAACTAATAACACATGACATGATTCATACAATCAAATATATAAATGGGCGATAACACACATATTATATATAGGTGTATGTATATATATATATATATATAGGTGTACAAGAGGAGTCTCTGTATATCTTACTTTTCTCATATCGCATCTACTTAGATACATGGTAACATATGACTATCTTTATTGTATCTCTATGGCGAGCATTTCATTTCCTTTCTGCTTATACACATGTATATACATATAGCTTCATACGTGTTTCGTGTGGTAGAGGATGTCCTCATTTTAAGACTAAAATTCTCGTATTAGCCGCATAGCGGTGTTACCGGTTTAACAACCACCTGTGAGGGTTAAATCATAGAACGCTTATTTTTTTGTGTAACTTTTACACACATCTAGTCGGTCTATCATTCTCAAATTTTCTACTTTAGTCACGTGCCTCACTGCCCCAGTCATTCTAATTCGTTCCTCGCTCAATCAGCTGCGAACGTAAAAAAAGCTAGAAGCGCAAAAAAGAACCAAGCGTGCGCATTCGCATTCGCCCATCACTTATCAATTATCAGAGTCATGCAAGAAGTAGGGAGAGAGAAGACAGGCGAGTAGAAATAGAGAGAAATTTATGTATACATACGATTGTGATTTGCGATTATGAAAAAAAATTATGATAAAGATGTCTCCCGTGTGCGTTGTGCCGAATTGCAAAAGTGACTCTAACTGCCGCAAAAAGTATTCGTTATTTAAAACACCCAAAAATCTGGAATTAAGAAAGAAATGGGAGAAGGCCATTCCTGGAGTAACAGAACTAAAACAACGGCAACTGATATGTGAAAAACATTTTAAATATGAATATATAATAAAAAAGTTCGTTCAAAGAGATTATTGTGGCAACATCATTTCTGAGGTAATTGGTATTACTTTGTGTATAGTTTATATTGTTATTGTAATAAATACGAAATGTTGAATGTATATATAGAAATATTTTTATTTAATTACTGAGCGACAGTTAAAATGTTATATTGTATAATTGATATTAAAGATTATGCGCCGACCTTATTTACGAAAGGGCGCGGTTCCTACAATTTTCAGTAATTTAAATGCATCTTCAATTGTTGAAGAAAAAGAACATAAATTACCTTTGAGTTCAAGTATAAATACTCTTGAAGAAGAACTATATCCCAAAGGTAAATAATTTTGGGAGTAATTTATATTAATATCTTATACTATTTTATAATATTTTATGTGTATATATTTTTTTTAGTTAGTAATGAAATTGTAGTAAGTATTAGCGATACTGATTTAATAAAAATCAGTAGCAAGGATGATTCAGAAATGTTAGGTACTAACAACAATTTGTTAATAATAACTCATTTAAATAATACATTAAATTATGAAACATGATACCGAGCTATGATAACTAATATTTATTAATATTAAATCCTCATTTGTTTTTTTTACAGTTGATAAAAAATATGTGAATGATGAATTCACATACGATGAGGACAGCTTAATTCTAATTATAAATTCTAATGATGGACATTTCATAGAACATAATTATGCATTAAATAATTTTTCAAAAACAGTTGATAATGCTTGCACAGGTAAGATAGAGATTGGGGTTGAGAGGGATTAAGAGATGTATTTGATACATGTTTAGCAAAATTATTTATAATACAAGAACAATGTCAGAATGTAATTTTATATTTAACTATAAGATTTAATCATATCAAATAGGATATGTCATTTACAGTTACCAAGACATAAAAGTAAAAAAAACGCATAACAAAGCTATATTCTATTATCATTGTTTTTTACTTCCAGATTCGTTCTTGTTATCTGCCAATTGTCACAATAGATCTATTGCAAACACAAATGCCTTAATTGATTCTTCGAATGTTTCTATAGAATATGCTAATGAAATTGGTAAGCTTTTTTGCTTCTTTTCTTTGTACTGACTCAAATTCAAATTTTAAAAGGTATATTTACAAGTTGAATGCTATATGAATCCTTCTTTTAGCTATCAATAATACTAAAACGAAAGTATCAAAAGGTTGAGGTGTTTCTGAAAAAGTTAAAAGATTTACAAGATATTTATTATTTACACATACGATTACAGAAATAATAAATAACGTTGACGTCCAAGTGTTAGAAAAATACATAATTCTGAATTGCTCTGATGGAACCGCGCGTTACTTCGTACGCGACAAAGAAATTAATAATGAAAATATACCGCAGTTTAATTTAAAAATTATTAATACAAGAATGTTAGTAGATGCAATGACAAAGTTTGAGAAAATGCATATTTGCGAAGAACTGGGTTTAATAGATTTAAATTTACTTCGACAAAATGATTCGTGTGAGAACATATTGAACCATTGGCGTCATAGTAAATGTATTTTATTAACAAAATACAAAAAATGTGATTATTGCAAGAAATTAAAAAGAATAATTATGCAAAGACGTATAGATCACTGAAAACAGGTGAAAAAGAATTCATATAAAAAATTATAATTTTTTGAAAATATATATCATCCCGGTATAATAGTTTACAATTTTCATAATTTGCACAATATCTGTTTATTTGATAGGTATTACGTAATCTTCATTGAAATGGTTAAATAATTGGAAGTAAGGCGAAATAGATAACAAAATAAAAGATGATGAATTTTTAACTTGCTCACAATTTATAACTTTCCCTTAAGTTTACAATAAATCTGTGCATCTAATTTAGAGGTAAATATCTACTTATATGTATATGAAACTTGAAAATAACTTCCTAGTATAACTATAATTATAATTAATAAACGTTTCGATTTAGTGGAATGTAGGTAAGAGCCTATTGAAGAAGAAATATAAGTTTTTATTAGAAGGTTATAGTTCACTCATACCAGTAAAAAATAATATTGAACCTTGTAATTTACAGAAATTTGTCGGTATTATACGCCAAGCTGCCGGTTACGATGATCATCATTGTTGCTTAGCTTCTCTTTCCTTTTATGAAATATTGTCAGTTTATCATATTTTGGAACTTAAGCAACAATTATATGAAGAACAAAAAAGAAACACCAAAAATCCTAATAACTACTAAAGTCTTGAAAAGTTTACATGACTTCTTACTCAGCAAAATTATTATTAAAAAAGAAAAACTCGATGTACACAGTTATCAGTTATATTATGTAGATAATGTAATTCTAACGACTGATCATACTTATTTTAAAATAGAGATTGTTGATTGTATAATTTATTGTACAACAGGTTTTTTGTCCTACATATGTTTTCTCACAATTGCATAGATAATATTTTATTAAAGGTAAGAAAGATTAATTTTTATAACAGAAATTTTTCTTATATCTTTAATTAAACAGCCGTTGTAATGCGATATTTAATAAAACATATGATAAATAAGTGGAAAAATGTTGTCATTGCTTAATTTAAGTGAAATTTTATTTTGATAATTTGGTTTATTTTTTACATAATAACTATATTTCATTTATTTCAAAGTGTTTCTAATAAATATCTTTGCCTCGATTATCAAGTGCTTGAAGCTTTGGTTTTTTAACTTTGCGCTATGCAGCTAGTATAATTCCTGCAGGGAATTTTAAGCACTACCGCAATTAGGGGTAAATTGTTATGTATATTCACATATATATGTATACATCAATTCATAGACAGTATATCATTGACGGCGTATGGTAGGTTTTCATGAAAGTAACTATTGCTAGTGCAAGTACAATGAATTTGTCAAAAAGAGAACGAATTATTATCAATTGACCGATATTTAATTGCCGATATTTTTTTTCTCCGTTCAGTTGTGGATGTACGATTACATCGGTGTTTGTCATTTATCGTAAAAATGTGTTTGCACTAAACGAGTAAAGAAAACTCTGCTTCTCGTATAGGAAAATATACGCTGTATGTTACTTCTGGTTGGTTAAGTTTCTCAATATTGTTTAATTGCAAAATTTTGTACATGTATTAAAGCAATTTGCCTCCTTTTAGTGATAAGTGTTGATAACAAGAAGGAAAGTGAGTACAATATGAGTGGGAGTGAAGTATCGGTTACTATAGGTTATGATACAGCCGTAGATGGTAAGTTAGTTAAATTATCTGTTTGATTTTCATGTTTATTTTCTCGTTGTAACTCTCGTCCTTTATGGTTACAAAAATTAAACAGTTGACACATTCAGTCGGACAATCGACTGTTATGTGAGCATTGTTTTTCGTCACTTTAGTAGATTCGATATTTTTGTGAAATGTTATTTATAACGTTAGTTCGTGACTACCGAATACTCGTGTTTAACATTTGTACAAGCGAGTAAACATGAAGTAAACTCCACAATAAAGTGCTCAAATATTGTATTAAGTTGCCCAGTCAGGGAAGTTGGACAGATTAAAGATGTATGTGCCCCAAGTGGAAAATGCAAATGTTGTAACGAGAAGTGTTATAACACTAGGTCCTATTCCAGCCAGCGCGATATCTCTAGTTTTTATATGACCAGCTGCAGTAGCAATTGCATTTGGCGGTGTACCTACTGGTAAGTGAAACGAGAAAGAGCAACATAGAGAGGCTGGCATCATCAAGTATAGTGGATGTATTCGTAAAGCGACACACTGAAAGAAGCAGTATATAAATACATAGTAAACAGCAAATGCATATTAAACAAAAATGTGAAAATAAATTGGCAAGTGAAAAAAGAAGATATCATTTAGGCATTGTTTAGGATTCCTTACCATTTCTGCCAAAACAGGCAAAATAATGTTTGCAACGGCAACATTAGAAGTCAGTTCTGTCACCATTTCTACAAACATACATACAATAACCAATATTGCAAATGGATGTATCGATTGTAAAGCTATAAGAGCATTTCCTAGAATGGAGGAAAGCTTGGAACTGGTGCTTCCAGCTGAGATAGCGAATCCACCACCCAAAACTAAGATCAAACTCCAATGCATCTTCTGATTTATCATTTTCCAACTAATCATGCTTGGCGATGGTTTGGTCGGACGATTAACCGAATCCGAATCAAACGATCGAAGGAAATCAAGTTTGGATGGTAATACGAAGAAGAGAATGGTAACACAAGCAGCTGTTGTTGAGTCTTTCACGTTTCTGCAAAGAACTACGTTTGCTGAGTACATTTTGTTAAGACAAGCTTTTATTCGAGGAAGGGGAATATGAGGAGAAAGGAGAAGCGAAAGAGGTAGAAAAGGATCGAAGCAATAACAATAATTATCAATGAATAAAAAAAAGATACCTACAAATCAGTAAGGTAACTTGGCCAACCCCGTACGAATCCAGGGTTTCTGAAGAACCACAGGAGTACAACTGCAAGGAAAAGAATACCAACAGCGGATTCGTGCCACGTAATTGGGCCGAGTTCTTTGTATTTTTTCTCAATCACGGTCGCTGCAACCTTCTCTCCTTGCGAACCGATATCAATAGCTTGTGCATCTTTGCTATTTGGTCTGAACATTCCCATGTACATAACTTGAAGCCAAAGCCACGTGAGGAAGCCCATCAGAAGCATCGGTGGGACAGAATAAAGCATCCAAGATGTTAGACTAATACCTGAACTGTTTGGGAATCGTCTGGAACATAAACGAACGATTGTTTCTCTTTCTTTCTCATTACAGTTAATCATTTCATAGTTTACGAACGGTTGGTTGATAGATGAATAGACAATTCGGTGGATGGTTTGAAAGTGGATCGTTCATCGAGAGCGCTTACTTTTCGAAGAATCCTTTTAACGTCAAGTTGGTGCCCGTTCCAACCAACGTGCCAATGCCTCCGAGACTGGAAGCGTATGACGTTACGAGATAGTAAACCATCGTGATATGAGTCGGTTTCTTTGTCCTACAATTAATACAGAGGAAAGTTACAGTAATAAGCGTTGAGTATCAATAGCGAAGAAGTTTGTTGTTTCTCTGTCATTTATTCTTTTCCTCTCTATCTTTCTTCTTTTTTCTTGTTTAAATGCATTAACACTTTCATTATTAATGAAATTTAATTTTTTCTTCCTCAGAATAGATATAATTATTTTTATCAGAAATGTCTTTGCATTCATCTTTATTATTAACCACTATTTAGCAAACAATTGTCAACAATCAATGAGTAACAATAGTATACAGCTATCATTGCAGCACATTATTCTCCACCCGAGTAAGAATATGTAACAGCAACAAATATTCGATAAAGTGCAGTTGACACTTGATTTGATTTAATCATGGTCATTTGATTTAATCTTATTGATTCTATTAAGGAAATTTATCAATTGATGAGTTTGCGACTACGTACAGTTCCGCACCCTCTTCAACTCCACAGCTATTTTCTTCTTGAATAAACATGTTACCCAAACCTTGCTGAAAATCCAAAGAAAAAAGGATAAAGTTCAATATAGAAGATGCTTGCTGACAGTGGATTAAGTATATTTAATTGCTTACTGCTTCAAGTTCTAATAGAACAGTTTCGACAATGGGTAACATCATGGTCGTGGCAGCGGTATTTGAAATCCACATCGACAGAAACATGGTTACACAGAACAAGCCCAGTGTTAATCTGTAGATTGCATAATATGCATATTTTATGGCACGAACATACACTCTTGTTCATAGATATGTATTAGAACCCTATCTGTTGGTTTCATGTAAAACGTGATAATCGAGTTAATGAGGGGAATGATTGATCATTCGGAATTATGTACTTATGCAAGATAGTAGAATTAAGAATTATGTAAAATTATATAATCACGTGAAACAATTTAAAATAGTAAAAATTATGTGCAAGAAAATGACGAATTAGCTATTGTATATTGTCATTTCGAGTATTTCGATATAAATTTCATTGAGAGAAATTTAGAAAATTCAGAGTCGTTACATGATATAAAAAATGATAAGTAGATTGATAGAATCAAAGAAGTGGAATGTAAAAAGAAATTCCATCCGCAGTCTACCGATAAGGAAGCAGAAGATGGTGAGTAAACGAAAGACTATTAAATGCTTTTTGGTATTTATAGCCATCCTGAATTACCTTCGATGACTGCAGCCGATCATTTTAATGATCAGTAGCGCGATGCGCATATGCAGGCCAGAGTTTTCAATAACGATCGCAATCACCATGCTACCGATAAACATCATCGTGGTATCGTTCATATAGCAGGTACAGGTATCGCTGGTATTCATTATACCCATCAGTGGATAGAGAACGACAGGAATTAAACCTGTGATTGGTAAGGGAAGCACCTCGGTCATCCAAAACATTGCCATCAAACCAACCACGTATAGACATCGCATCGCTATTACCTGCGTTCAATTGACACGTAATTCTTTACGTATGACAATGCGAGACAACGAATGCACGAATGGACGAACGAATACAAGAAAACTAGAAAGAAAAAGGTAGAAAATAGGGAATATAAAATAGAAAGAATAAAGATGGAAATGGATAAAGTGAATAAAGTAAAGAAACATTAACACTTTAACAGTCAGATCTTTTAGAGTTGGGGAATGTACAATTGAAATGTATTTGCTCTTCGTCAGTATAGTAATAGCAGGTTTTTTGTATTTTCAATGATGCATACTTTTATTGAAATAGGAAAAGGAAGTGAAAGATGGAACATAATACAATAATAATAAGAAAAAGAGTAAAAGATAATAATAGAGCAAAACTCTAAACTATGGAAAAGAAGATGGTATAAAAAAAAAGACTACTGAACACTGATTACACAAAAACTAAAGACACGAATTAAGAATTGTGTGCTATTATTTAATTTTCAATATACTAGGGATGGCGTTAACAAGACAACATATTACAATATGTTTTAACGTTAGATGTTTGTCACAATTTCGATTTCATAATGCATCAGTGGATAAACCGATCATTAACGTTCTGAAAGGACTGTAAAGAGTCACTTTCTGAAAATTGAAAAGAGATAGTGTTATGAATTACATATGTGCAGAATTCTTATGTTATGTATTTCTACGCTTATGATCTAACGATTTTAAAGATATTTATATGTGATGTATAGGATATTATGATAGCTTTGAATTATTAAGAATCAGAATGGAAGTAAAAAATGAATGACAAAGAGTTACACGAGAATAAGTTATAAGATTAAAGAGGAGAAAACAGTAAGACAAAAACAGGAGAAAGTTACAATAATGATAAAACAATTGTATAACTAATGTAAAGGAAAACTATCTTGGGACGAACCTCGGTAGTCTCGACCATAACGATAGGAAACAGAATCAGTGGCCATAGTACGATCACGAACGATCTCCAGTAGATTGAAAGAAATTGTATCAACAATCTTGCAAACCCGTCTGTCTTTCTGAAAGGATAACACCAATGACTGAAGAGATGAATAGTAATGAGAATGGAAAAAGAAGATTGAAAAAGAACATTACTACAGCTGATAACAAGTTTAGCCAAAAGCAATATGGTACTACGGTAATTAAAAAAAGTTATTATTTTCTATATATATAATATAGAATATATAAGAAGTGAAGGATATATAAGAAGTGAAGATTTTGATTGAATCTCTTTTTTGTATTTGTATCATATCAAATCGATTTAAGTTTCCCATGTATTTTTTATTTATAATCTACGGCTCAAGAAGTTTGAGCTGGATCTTAAATAAACAGTTTTTGTCGATATGAAAAGAGGCTTGAAGAAGTTCCCATAAGAACAGTGTTATTTTGTATTTTTTAAATTTATTATTATTTTTAATAATGTTCAGGAATGTGATAAGTATAGTGCTACTTAAGAAATACAAAGGTACTTTTGAAGTCTTTTCACATTGATAAATTGTTGTTTATACCATTATTTAAACCGTTAAAATCAGCTTAAACATGGCAGCCGACTCGTGAACTATCCTATATGTTGATATAAAATATACGAAAAAGTTCAGTCGGTCTGAATGATGATTTGATACGAAAAAGAAAAGATAACAAAACAAACAAGATCTTCAATTTATTATCTAGATTATTCAGAGAGAAAATAGTGACTTTTAGTTGTTCTAGTGATATTTAGTTACTATCATATTTGGTCGAAGACCTACTGTTAGAAATAATACAATGATGTCATTATTTTACCACAAACGTATTTCACCCCTTTTTCTGCCTCTTGCATAATAAACGATAAACTATGATCGATTGTCAATCTGATGCGTACCTTCTGTTGGTGGAGTCGATGATTTCCGGATACAGATCATCGGTCTGTGATGCCATCGTTCTTTGTCCAGTCAAAAGCCATATACCTAGCCAGAGAAGAAATCCAAGTACAGTTACGTTTATGAAGCGTTTTTTCTATATAATCGAGGAAAGAAAAGGAGAACGTGTCGGAAGACTTATCGCGGATCACTCGAAGCGCTCGCTTTATGAATTAATTCACTATATTGAGTTAACATAGGAGATTGTAAAATTTAAGACGAGCGTATTGTAGTGCATTGTCTTCTTATGATCGTTAATATAATGTCGAAACGATACAAGTAGTTCCGCAATTGGTCATTCTTCTGCCACTACCTCAGTCCTTCTTTGTGCTCCCTTCTTTTATATCGCATGCTCGGATTACGGGCTAAGTAATTTCACTAACAAGCGACACCGAACGAGATTGACCTGAAAGGTCTCGCACGATGGGTCATCCTAACCATGTCGTCCATTTTACGGTGTTCGCCGTTGAAGTTTCTTTTTCTACGTTATTACGTATTCGCGTCTTCAAACGAATTCAATTCCGTGCTTTCTGGTATTGTGCTATTTCAACGGAACTACAATCAACATATTATATCGTTCCTATTTCGCATGTAAAAAGATGTATATCAACAAACGAAATATTTGTACCGATCCGTATTCGTGCGATCCTGAATTTAACTTTAGAAGTTTAAGGATGTACAAGAACAAACCTTGTAACAGATGTTCGTGTATGTTCTACTTCTTTAGTTGTGTTTATAAAAATAGGCGTTTGCATAAATATTCGCGGTCTAGTTATTATGTTGTTTTAGTTAAGTTAAAATATCGTTCGATTGCCATTTGAAAAATTGAAAAATATTGTACTACACAGTATCGATACAGCGCACAACTGCACGTTTTGCGCTTTTCCTTTCAATTGTTCGAATCGGTTGTTGGCATCGTTGTATTAAAAAGACAGTCGAGACAAAAATAAAGTTTCGTGTTTACAACTGTGCAGCAATTAACCAGTTATATCAAGTCTGTATGGTTTCGAAGCGTTTGCAATTAAACCACGTTCCATTAACCTTTTAACCGAATCATCTGTAGAACAAAAATACCTATACTTTTGAAAGTAAATGTCAATAACGACTAGACTGTGAATATTTATGCATTCATAGAAAATTTAAACACGACGAAGAAGACTGGCATTTATAAATATCAATCAGCCACTTTTTCCTTATTGAAGGAGTTCATTATACTTGACATCATTATATAGGCGTCGTGTATTTAAAACAGATTGTGAGGTGCAAATGATTTATTTAATTTGAATGTACCATTGGTAAGGTTTTAGATAAACAATTTAAGTTTTGTATAATACACATGATATTCCTAATCCCACAAGAAGATACTAACAATAAGTATTACTTTTGATTAGTCTGTCATTAATTCGTATATTCTTAGTTACAATCAACGTCAATTGACCAAAATATCCACATACTTATGGACAATCGTGTATTTACTGTTAAACACTCTGAGGACCGGCTGCTCTGACAAGCATATAGCCTGAATTCCCGGGTGTTTTTGAAGCGATTGAAAAAAATTCAAAGCGAGAAATATTTATTATTATTATTATAGTACTTAGTATTTAATTATAATATGTAATATTATTATTATAGTATTATTCAAGTATGTAATGTAAAAACACTTTCATAATATTTCGTTTATTATTATTTCGTTTATAGCTCCATTGCTTTTCTTACTGTTTTATTTAACAGTATTTAACATTTTTATAGGATACTGCATGAAGTGTGGAGGTCCGCAGAGTGTTAAAAACACGATCGAAACTCGAAGAACCCTTAAATTGTAAAATTTACTTTCAGTAGAAATAAACAATAGCAAATTATTATGTGTAAGAAGTTCCTTACGAAGAAGAAGAAGAAGAAGAAGAAGAAGAAGAAGTAATTCAATAAGCAGCGATGTTGTTCGCGTGTGTTCACTTGGATCGATTTTTTTCTTACTTTTACCAGTGCAGAATGTTTAAGAATGCCTTTTTATCGGTTCTTTTATCTCAAAGTTTGCCTCTTGACTGTTACCGAAACGGCAACAAGCCATGAATTCCAGAAGAGTCAACATACTGAGCTTATACTTTATAATAGCTTATACCATTGCACCAACATCGCGAAGTCGCATGGCCGTGAGAAATCAGGAACCAAAGACAAAATAAGATCCTAAGTCGAGTATCATTGCAAGCAAAATCACTATTACAACGTGAATTTTTATGTATTCGTCGAAGAAGATTTTAAGGAGCATCAATGCATGGAATGCACACAATAAGCTACGAGTGGTTCTTCGTCAAAATATTTGAATATTTACTATCGAAAACTTCCGTGTATATTTTATGTCTCTCAGATAAAATAAATATTTTCACTAGCGCTGTGACGAGACACTAACAAGACGATCGTTATGATTATATCGGTAAAATCTGAAAGTAATCTGGGAATATACTATATATATATATATATATATTTCTTTTAATTATATATTCTAGATTCACATTGTGTGCTAATTTTTTCATAAATATATGTTTGCAGTAAATGTCTCCTAATTTCCACTATACTATACTACTGCATATATAAAATATATGATATATTATATATATACTATATTATATACTATATATATATATAGTAGTATAGTATAGTGGAAATTACAAGACATTTACTGCAAACATATATTTATGAAAAAATTAACACATAACGTGAGTTGTTAATAGTAATCTTAAATATATCAAGACCTTTTATTATAGTGGACAATTGATTGTTTAAATGGTTTTGTGATCTTTGGAAAATGCATACTTGTACTGAATATCCTGCAACTTCTGTAATGTAGTACGTATTCAAATCTGTTTCGAACATTACCTTATTTAAAATAATCATGATAATCACACACACACGCATATAACAATGATAGTTTTCCATCATATGTTTCTTCTGGAGAGCGAACGTATATTCTATATGTTTTAAGGATGAAAAGTATAAATAGTATCTTAATACTTTCTTATCGCGTTAACATAGAGTGTCTACAAAAAGCATTTTCACGTATGCTAATTTTTTAGTAGATTTTTCTCTATCATATCTCATATTACATTTCCATCGTATCAAACTTTTGTAATCACGTGAAAATGCTATCGAGTGATGTATAACTTAATATACTTGGTTCTAATTAATTAGTACGTAAATGTTATTATAACTACAATGGTATGCGAGTACTTTTTGATAGCCACTATATAAAAATATATATCACCCAATATAAAAATTAGAAACTTCTGGCTTGTTCTATGGTTATGAGATGCTGCAGCGTATAATGACGACAGTCGTGTCTCATTATATAATAAAATTATTAATCTCAGTATTAATAAAATTTCCAAATATTTCATACAACACATATAATACGCATATTTTGATGACAATGTGAGTGATTTCCGTAGCTCATTGTTGTCTCTCATAAGCGGAGTGCACAATATCAAAGATAAGAGTTGATAAGCAAAATATTAATTGGAAGAAAGATATTTGATCGGCAGAAACTTTGGAAAAAATCTTAATACAATTTCAAACGTGTCATGCTTGGTTCCTTATTACTAGAATTTCAGATGTTTACACGTAGATTTATATTTTTATGAACACAACTAAAGAAACAGAAAGACGTTGGTTTCACTTATTAAATGTTATAACGAATATTATTATACAAACATTTTTTTATATTAAATGCTTTCTATGCACTTGTGCAACCGTCGATCATCAATTTTTCATAAATCACAAATGCATAAACATACGCATATTATATAAAAATATGTACCACAAATGACAAAAATGGAAAGTTTTTAGCTGGCTTCGTAGTTACATCTGCATACACCCCTTAAATATAAAGTATTATAGTAGAAACGTTGGCTCTACGAATTTTGTTTGTACGTTAAAACACATCTCGTTAAAACGTGACACAATTTATATATATATATATTGATTTTTAATATTCATGATAACGAATATGAATAAATGGGCAAAGATTTGGGACATTGAAGATCGATATATCGTACGTATACGAATTGAAATCGTTCGATTGGATATCGCGTGGCCGGACAATGAACGCGTACATTCGAACATGAACGGGATCTCTAATCACCGTTGATTCTTCAATCACCATAATACAGCTCGTACGGTATATCGTCGGATGATTATTATTGTATTTGCCGCGTATTCTCGTTCACTCTCCCGCGAACCGATCTCACCCAGATAGAATCGAGTCGTTCGATTCCCTTAAAAATCGAGCGTTTCCTTTGATCGTCGCGCACACTTTTCTCTACCACTGCCTCGTTTCGTTTGAAGAATCGAACCCACTGTCGATTGAACTATCACCCCTCTCTTTTACTTCTCTTTCTCTTATTCAGTTGTCGTTCCTCCCGCCTCTTGCTCTTTCTTTTCTTTCTAACTACCACTCTGCTAATACTCTACCACCACTTTTTCTTCTTCTTCTTCTTCCGCTTCTCCCTCTTCCTACTCGTTTTCTCGTGCTTTTTGTTACTTACCCCTACTTTGTGGTTCGTCCTCTGCCTGCTTAGTTGGTTCTCCAACGACTGGTAAGTGAACTCAACGAAGCAGCGACTCGTGACAAACGTATCGTTCCCCGTCTCTCGACCTTGATACGTCGATGTTCTTATTGCAGGTTTATCCGTGAACGTAATCTACCAATCACCCACGTGTAATTCGGATTTCGACGTGATCAATCGCTTTTTACTTTTGGCGATACTCGGGAAACGCACGAAAAGAGAAAAGAAGAATTCGATCATAGTTCAGAGTTTCAGGGCGTGATATCGCGAGAATCGCGTAAACGTGTCAAAGAACGAAATTATATTTTCTACAATTTTCAAGTTCTTGTTACTTTTCTCACGTACATGATACAGTTTGTCTGTCGTTTGAGGTAACGAGATAATAGATATATTCTTGATTGTTATTTATTTAGTAAGATTAATTGGATTTTTTTTTTAAATAAGTATACATTTCAATAAAGGAGAATAAAGTACGCATGGCGGCGTTTAAATCAATTTAATCCCGCCAGTAATTAATCCCGCTCACGCTATCGTTCGTCCTCGTGTTTATTACGTGACGCATCCCATGGTTCAAACAGGCCGCTGAACGTAGTTAGAGAAAATGCAAACTTGGTACGTGTCGACAAAATTTGCTAAATAAGACCGAGCGAACTGTACAGACACAGTCAGTCAGGAACTTGTCTCACCTCGCTTACCAAACAAACTAAAAACGTACATTGTCACAAAATTATTTATCTTTACGTATTCCTATTTATGTACAATTAGTTGCAACAGTCAATTTATTTTGTGCAATTTATTTACATGTTCTTGTATTTTTCTTTAGCCTTGTGTAATTAGTTTAGTGAACGTAGAGTATCTCGCGTAACACAACTTGATTTTAATGCGATTTTTCCGCCGTTTGCCACGATGTAGCAGAATATATTTTGAACCTTGGTTCAACGCTGTCGAGGGTACTACGAATGTCTACGAATAAAAAAGTTTCGAAAATACTTTATATTCATAACGAAACCACTGTCACCTCCGATAAAATAAATGGGAACGTATCTTGCTTCTTTCATGAGATTGTACATAGGACTTTACAACAAATTCAAAAAGCATGATATTTTTATTAACTTAATACTAGGTTCATCGTAGTGGAAATAATATTTCATTTAAAATATTCAATTTACATTTCAGAAGGATAGAATTACTAAGTGCGGCATGTGGAGCTGCACATGGAGCCACTGTAGTAATAAATAGCAGGTTATTCAAACTTCTGCAAAAATGCAAAATTTTGTATTGCAGAAGATGGTATGCAATTTGAACAGACATTAAACTAAAGTGTACTGTAAACCTGGTATTGAGTTAATAACAGTATCGTGCAATATGTTTTTTGAATTTGTCATAAAGTGCACTATACAATGTCATGGAAGATATGTGTTTTCCAAGGTGACCTTGGTTTTGTTGTGAAAACAAAGTATTTTCGGAATTTTTTTTATCCTTATCCATAGTATGCTCGACACCATTAAATTACAGTGTAAAATATTTTCTGCTACACAACCGCAAATGGCAGATAAATAGCGAGACGCGTTGCACTGGACGTAACACTGTAATTGTATATGCTAGTAAAGTGCAATTTGTTTTAATAAATCCCTATCTATTGTACAACTTTTACATGATGAATTACTTTCTACCATGTCGTCCGAATACTTGCGTTATTTATTAGATACAATTAGCCAAATGCACGTATACTTTGACAAGTTTTTAATCTTGACTTTTCCGAAAACAAAGTTTCCTACGTAATTTTATTCCATTCTTTATTTCTCTCTTATTTCCAGTCACATAATCTCTCTGACTCGTGTGTAAAATTTACGAACATCGTATGGCATATACGGATCTTGTGTCTCCATTTCCCTTCTAGAACTTGATGCATATTATGAGATACACCACCCCCTATTTTTTGTTAGTCTCTAGTCTTTAGCTAATCTAGGTCTCCTATATCTTGATAGGAGTATCGATAGAAGCAGGCAGAATAAATTATGGCTAAAAATACAAGAGCGTTGTTACCTGATGTTATCAGATTTCCTTCGAGTCTCTTTTGAGTTTCAAAAATATTAATTGTCATTAATTTAATAGTAGCGTCGAAACACCGAGGTAGTTTTCGACAGAATTCAATATTATAGAAATAAAGAATTATCTTAAAGCAAACTAGTCGAGTAGTTAAATCTATTTGAAAACGTAAGTTATTTGAATATCTGTTGTTTCATTTCATGTATATTTCGTATTTGTTACTCGACTTAATCAGAAAGAAAATATACAGATGTTTATCTGTGGTAGAGTTTGGAATCTCTACTAAAAAATCCTGATGTGTACGTCTATATATGTATTTCTTACATATTTTTTTTCACACTTTCCAATCTGATAAAACGTTTCAGTAGTTCGAGTTCTTTCTGAAACGAATATTTCACGCGAGATAAATAGATAAATGTATTTTTTATACGCGAAAGATAATTATGTTATCCTTTAGTTTTCACTATCATTTGTAACGATCGAATATTTAGAAAAGAAATTATTTGAAAATTGTAATATTAATTTATTTCAAATTAGTAAGCCTGGCATTTACGCTATTTACAAATAATTTTATTTTCTGTTAAACTCGTTTGCTATTTTATTTGACGTAATTATTTATACTTTTCATTCGCTATTTTCATTTCCAATAAATTTCGAATAAATATACTGTTCATTATGTATATATGTATGTCCAGTTTATTCCTGTACACGCTGTTATCTCCTTAATTATTGAAACTTAATAATATATTCCGATTTCTTTTTACATTTTTATTTAAAGAGAGGTCAATGCCAATATAACTTTTTTAAATGGAACTATACATTTTTTTATACACCATTCGATGCATCTTTTAATTCTCTACAAAAAAGAGGTACTTGGATCGAAAAATGATTAGTTTAAGAGATATTTCAATTTTAATATTGTCAAATTTATGGTAAGAGTAACAGGAAGAACATACATAGCAAACAAACGTAAAAGCGACCCAAATACTTTTATAGCTTTATGTAGAGAATTAAAAGATGCATCGAATTGGGTATAAAAAAAATGTATTAGCATTAGTATTCATTGTACCATCCGTACATTGTTCAATGTTACACTTAAAAATGTTGCATTGGCATTGAAATCCCCTTAAATAAGAATGTAAAAAAAGATCGCAAAATCTTCTCTTTTCTTTTCGCTTAAGACAATGATTCCCTTCTTGGAGTACATGATTTTGCTTTTTACTTATTACATATATGCAACTTCCTCTCTCTCTCTTCTTTTCTTCCCTTATTTTCCTTCTTCTTTATTATTTATTGTTCTTATTATTTTGCATTCTTTCCTCTCATATGTTATTATGTCTGTTTTTTTCTTCACAGATTCTACATATCTTTTTGTTACCTTCTTCCCTATATCTGTTGCCTTTCCATTCGTTGCAGCATCTAAATCTTGCTATAGTGGTTTTAGTTTTATGCCCTTTCCTTTGTGTCCAAGATCTGCCCAGGTTGTCTAATATAATTTGCTCTTTCTGCTGTCATCCAATTTTTGTATTCCATTCGTACTCCTTTTGTATTTCTTTGCCGAGGTTGATCCTCGACTTTATTTTGTTCCTCCTCCCTCTTACTTTCTTTTCCCTATACTACTTGTTAATCCACTCATCTATTCTGCTCTTTCCCTTGTCTTCTTTTGCCTTCCTTTGCCAGTGGTTTGTTCCACCTCCTTTATGATACGATCTCTTCATTGGCACTGAAACTACCACACCAGTCAAAATGATTGGCTTTACAATTTTATAAATATGCCAACCTTCACTTATGGATCATGGTCCCAGATGGATTAATAATACAAAAAATGTACTACATAACATGGAATTCCTTTTGTAAGAAAGTAATAAATCAATAAATATAAAGATATTCTATTATTACGAATTCTTTAAAGATCAGTCATTTTGACTGGTTTTGGTAGAATAGCTTCGTCTTAACTGTTGGTAGTTCTAGAGTTAATTTACCTCAAATTTATTTCCTCCTATTCTCTTCTATTTATACTTCTGTATTTTTTCAGTATCACGTTCTCTTCTTTTTTTATTCTGTCTTGATACTTTAGTACTCTGCTTTCTGCTTCTATACTTATTTCTTCTATTTCTGTTTCTCCTCACATCACATATCCAGCTGTCCACCCCGTCTATCTCGTACTAATATCACAGTGTTTCGCGTTATCGCATAAAGTACTTTCCACCAGTATCGAGATATCCTACTAACTTTCCCTCATGAAGTCAAACAACTTTCATATGAAACATTTTTTTGTATTCTCAATAGTTAAGGAAATACATAATTGCGTGTACAGCGTTTACGAATAAATCGAACATATTGCACTATACTTAACATGAGACATTGAAAGCAAAAATGCACCAAACCATTTTTCCTAAACGTGTATTGAGTATACACAAATGGAGGAATTCGTTTCTTCTAAATCAAACCTACATAACATAACGAAATCATAATCATAACTTGCGTCTATTTTAAACACTAAATTACTCAGTTTGTTGTATACTGAAGGCTACTACTTTTGCCCTTTGCCCCATACATGTATTTGTTGTTCGCTACCTAAATATAACAGTTTGGATTAACAAACAGTTAATGTATAATTCACGAACTGAAAGAATCTATAAAAAAAGCAAAGATTATAACCGTCAGTTATTTTTATTACATGTTAGCTTTCGAAAAATGTGTTCGGACAATAAAATTATAATTACAGTCATTCTCTGCTCTTTTGATATCGATAAAGATAACGAGAAAAAACAAATACATTTTTATTGACCTTTCTGTTTTATTTGTCAGTTTATGACTGAAAAGAGAAATTTCATTAGAATAATCAAAACAGCCAAAAGGTATTATTGTCAAAACAAATAATACTTGATAAATTCCAACGATATTTGAATATCGTTCGACGTTTTGATATTGTAACCAGCAATAATTTTTTTAATTATGAGCAAACTGACATAAGATTAAAAACTTAATCGTGAGAGAAACATAAGATTAATTGATAACGCATTAAAAACTGCTGCTTTCTAAAAAAAAAGAAAAGGAAAAAATAAAGACATCTTGAAAGGGCAAATATCTTAAATTAAACACATGGATACGAAAATGTCTATTAAAAGAAACGACTTTGGACGACTGACAATGGCAAGTGAAAATTACGTGCATAAGATGAAGGACGACTGCATTGTTGATTACAAAATTACAGTTAAATCCTCTATAATCACAAATAAATTACGGCCGCATAACTAAATGTGTACGTACCATCAATCGCATTCAACAAACGTATCTCTGTGGGGTGTCTCGCAATCAATAACTCTGTTACAAAATGATATCTCCGCCGTTATCGAATGATGAACACGTTAATTGCTGGACCGAAGAAATATGTATTAGAAATTATTTATGTGAAAATTTATCCAAATACAAAATAGATAATAAAACAAAGGTTATTCATTTTATTTAATAGAAATCGAATAATGAAATAATCTAGAGAAAAACTATTTCACGTTCAAGTAAACTGAGATAATGTTCAAGATAGTAATGTATTATTGGAATTCTTAAAAGAATTAAATGATCTACATATTTTTTTTCTTATACTTGTTTTTTTATCTACTGCTGCCCACAAATGGCTGAAAAATCATGCGTCGCATTTAAATGGAACACCGTGTACATGCGGTGATGTAATTTGGCGCCAGAATAGCTAGCAGAAACAGCGAACGTTCGATTACCATTGACCGTGCGTATTATGAGTGGGTGGATCGTCGAGTTCGATGCGTTTCAACGGTCACAACCAAGGGAATGAACTCGTGTATCCTTGGACTCGGTCCAATTTTATTTTCAAGGTTACATTGCAGCCATTTCTTACCTGAGATCATTGATCCAATTGAAGCGAATCGAGCTATACACGGCATATGCAACGAACACGCGAATAACAAATATTTAATAATTCGCTTTTTTGTTTGTAAAAATTAAGTCAAATAGCTAAGATATTTCTCATTTTTTGTCACGTAGATTAACACTTAATACGTGACTTGCTTTTATATATACTGAATTTAACTACAGAAGCTACAAAATGTATCAGCACATAACCTTTATCTTGTGCGTTCTTTTTATCGGGTTTTACATTTCATATACATAGTATCAAATTCTCGTACGACACGAAATTTCGTATACTTGGACTTGATCAATTAGTATTTAGCAATATGCCAATACTTTTTTGTAATCACTGTAGTAAGGAAATAATAGCCAGAAGCAATACTTATCATTTTCTTATAAAGTTAATAAATAATACATTTTAATTATTCGTTTAAAAATTGATTGACAGTGTATTTTAAATTTTGAAACGCGTTTCATCGATGTATAGTTCTAAATATACTTAAGTTAAAAATATGTTTGAATTAATTACGGTATAAGTTTAGAAAAATCTTTCTTGTCCGATCAATAAGATACGTCTTACTTAATCAGTTGCATTCTCGTAGACACCAATATTTCTGCATTGCGTATCTATTATTTATCCAAATGGATATATAATAATAATAATAATATGTAATAATAAAATAATAATATAGATAGCAATAATAAAATGATGATATAGATAGACTGAAGTCATTATTTGTCAATGCATAATTTTTGTGTACTAAATTGCATTTTGCCAAAAATAGGCAAGTATCCGATTTATGTGTTTTCCGGAAATAATCGTTTGCTCAAAATAATATTTTTCAGAGAAGTACAGTGTTTACGCGAGTATCTCCTTCGCTGTGCTATTATTGGGTGTCGGAGTTCCACTTTGGTGGCACACTACTGCAGTTCCGCGTGTATCGCTTCCTTACGCTGGAATCGAAGCACTCTCCGACCTAGACATCAATATTAAAACGAAAATTGTTGTCGTAGCTCTGTCTCGAGATCGAGCTGAATCCTTGGTGCACCACATAACGGATGCTTTTCAAAATTCCAGTGAGCAAATGAAAATTACATCCTCCTTTTTCTCTACATATTTTTTTCATACACGGTAACATGTAGATATAATACATTTCAGGAACTAATTCAGCATTCAGAAATAATGGAAAAGATCATCGCACAAACGCATGTCCTATTTGGTCTTGTTTACTAGACACAGCGAGCTTTTTACAGCGAAATTTTTATATAATATATTTCTATAACAAACAATTTTAATCCCTCTTCTTTTTCCTCATTGAACTTTAATAAGTTATGGATTATATATAATATCGATGATAAAAATTTTACTCTAAAGTATGAAATATCAATATTATATCCATAAAGTATTATTAAATATCAAGTATAAGATATTTTCGCGATCCTTTTAATTAATCCCTTAGATTTTTATTTGCGAGAATACTCGAAATCAATTTGTTGTTGAAATGTTTGCGCAAAATTTGTTGAAAATGTTATAATACGCGCTTCGGTACAAAATTGAACAGGGCTTGAGCAAATTTGAAGAATGTTAGGTATATTTCATTTATAATTTAATAGAATTTAATGGGAAAGAAATTAAATTTTTTTATTATAAATACATATATAAACATTTTTTCTGGGAAAAACTCATTATATCCAGCGAACAAAGTCAAGCAGAACATATGTTGATATAAACCTTTTTCATTTTTTGTAGATACCGTATCGAGTGCTGAAATATAGTCCATATGTTATAGGACACCTTACACACACACACACACACACACACACACACACACACACGTATATAGAAGCTTTATGTGTTACAGGTATCTGTCGGATAGAAGTTATTTACCATGTAATATCCAGTAATCTAGTAACTTCTGCGTTTACGCATCATGAACTAGAGAAAATAGCATCGGCTTTCGACCTGGACGTCGGACAACTTCTACTTTTGGAAACAAACAACTTGAACGATGCAGTTCTCGTCGGCTCGAGAAGAACCATTTACTTTTCTACAGAAACTAGTAAGCAGCCAATCTTACGATCTCAAGATCGAACATCGCTGAAAATTTCACCGTCTTCTTGCAACCGTTCATTTTCGTTTTAGCTGCCTCCACTTTGATTCAAGTATTATCGGAATGGGTGTTGCTTGAAAAGTCACTGACTTTAACGAGAAATGCACTCACCGAACCAACTCTTTACAGCCTAGATGAGGAAAACAGGAGAAGGTTTCCGGCTAGCCCGGCTTACGATGTACTCATCACTGTGGTCAATCCAGATCCAGAGAAACTGAAAGTTGCTTGGGATCTCCGCGTGATGGCCGAGGGTGGGTAAGAAAGAAAATCTAATTTTTCTAATAGCTCTGCCTTTACCGTCATATCCACAATGAATAGCATAATTACAGGTTTCATAATTGAATCATTTTTTATTACCATTAACATTGCCATAATGTTAGTCGATTGCATCGAATGGATCGCATAACGAGTTAGTATACGCTAAGTAAAACTCCATTTCTTGAAACGTTAACCCCTGACAAGTTCAGATAAATGGAGTTCCACTGTACGTATAAAATGATTATGTTTCAACATTAATGTGATCCTAAGCAGTAAGAGGTATATAAAATAAACACAGAACAAGAAAATTTTTCGAGCTGAAATGATCCGCACAGAGTTCCGATCCTGAACCCATTGAGAATTGATGCGAGAATTTTAAAGATGAAGAAGACAAAGAAAAAGTTGTAAATCTTCATCTATATCGAGTCTTGAATTGCTGAAGAGAATCGCAGAACAATGGAATAAAATTCATCTTGAGTATTGCCAAAATCTTGTACAAATTATGCCAAAACGCATTAAAATCACACTAAAAGCTAAATGATACCTCATAGAATAAATGCTACTCAGTTAGATTAAAACTAGCAAATTTTATTGTGAGAAATATTGCGCGAAACTGAATGAATCAATATTTCTTGTTATAAATTGCTTATGTTATTAGCTCTAATTGATCAAAATGTGTTTATTTCATGTATACTTTGACATTAATGATAACAGAAAAGGTTTTATACAAAATCTGTGATATTAGTATAGTTATGTGTATCTTTATTGAATATCTACGTGTATTTTTTGCTTGTAGAATACGTCGAACCATTTCTCTCTGAACTTTCGATTCTGAGTAACTTCTCTGTCAAATCACAGTGGTTGTATTTACTGCCATTGGATGTTAGCCCGAAACGAGTGCCTGATAGTGGCCCATTAGGTAGACATTTTGCATTATCAGAGGACGTTTTACCTCAATTAATTACACCATTGGAGAAAAAACTAGGTATGTTATTCGTATTTTCACTCTCTTACGAAGAACGAAATAAAACCTGTAACTCTGACATTATCACTATTTATTTTAGCCTCACAGGTTAGTCTCCATCCAACTATCAATTTCGTTATCTATGCTGTTCCTTGTGACAGCGCTCCGTTACATATTTACACGCGTTCTGGACATCGATCGAAAATTAACGCTAACGTCGAAGCGTTTCTTTCTCCAAGGTAATGCTCCTAATTTCGAGTCATCTCCAATTAAGATATATTTAGGTTGCCTTTCCTATTTCTTGGTATAGATGGGGTGGTGTAGTTTTAATCAATCCACCCGTTGAAGCTTGCATGGCTGCGAAACTCGATCAACCGGTTACCATTGTGCCTGAACAGACTACCATTGTTGGAACCTTTCTTACCCAATTGAAACTTCTTTTAGGCATTCCTGAACCGGTAATCAAATCATTATCTTTCTTATTCGTTTATTCTAACTCTACGCGTTTCTTTTATTTTCCATTCTACTATCCATTTATCAATATGATGAAAAGTGTCTCCACGATGCATCTATTTTTTTCCAGAAATTCTTAAATGGTGTTACCGCTGTTTCTTTGCCAGGATTGAAATTGCGTGATTGGGAAGTTGATGCATTGCTACGTGTACGCACGATCGAGCAATTAACATCGGCAAAATTGACTCTGCAATCGATTGCACAACTTCTTCAAGAAATTGGTAACATTGTGATTACAGATATTGTAGGAAACAGAATTAAAACAGCCTTACGTTTGGTGGAAGATTCGGCTCAACGATTAACGCGTGGCGATCTAGCTGTAGGTTTTCTGCTGAGTAAAGAAGCATTTGTTACTGCGGAAGCAGCCTTCTCCGATCCAACGCTCTTTGCTTTGTTATATTTTCCCGAAGATCAAAAGTAATACATATTTGCTATCATTCATCCTTATCTATACCAAGTCTTTCTCATTTTATTGTACTTTCTTTGATTTCAGATACGCTGTATACACACCTCTCTTCTTACCAGCCATGGTACCAGTCTTGCTTTCCTTAAAAAATATTTATCGCTATTATTTCCATCGAAAAGTCAATAATCCATTGAAGGAAACTGCACCAGGCCAAAATAAATGAGAGCGGCAATTGTTTCACGATAACATCTTCAACCATTTGCCAAGTTTTTACTTCACATTGTTTTTTTCTTTTATCATTTTCATTGTATCTTACTGCCGAGTCATTTCTATACATCATACTATTTTATCTAGATAAAAAGTCGATGAAACAAACGTCGAAAATAAAAACAATATTTTTTTATTGTACAAAGAAAATGTTCATCAAATTATAAAAACAGCAGAAAGTGTGGGATGAGTCAGTGAGTGAATGAAAAAGATAGGGAGAGGACTAAGTGAGTGAAAAATTAGGAAAGACAGACAAAGACGAAAAGTGAAGAGGGACGGGAAGCGGTAGAGAATGCGCTGAACTGTTTAAATTATTTCAACCAATATCGAATGAGTTTAAGATATTTTACATACAGTTAAATTTCACTTTTGTTTGTCCTGCATATTTCTCGTACATAGATAGAATTCTAGAATTACAACTTCCTCGTAATTTCTGTTACCCACGGACGAAATACGGATCCGCGTTATGCGTCACAGCATACAATATAGTATAAAGTAGCGCTAGATAAAGGTTTCTGTTTGTACACAGGTACGCGTCTTTTGTCCACATTTACGCACACAAATTTAATACTATCAAACGTCTTCCACGCATGCTCATACATCCGTTTTAACAAATTTCAAATTAATTATCATTAGATCGTTAGAAACAGCTAATAATCTATGTACAATACACGTATATCAATCCTCAACCAGTTATCAAATGGTTACAAAATTATTGAGTTGAATCACTATAAAATGTATGTTCAACTACCGCGAGAATATTTCAAATTCAAGTTAGTTTAATGTAGCTGACTCGATACGAGCAACTTCATGAAAATGAAATCCGTTGCGTGTTCGAAATGTAAATATTTCCCAATTTTAACAAATCGAGATAACGCTATTATTTCTTTTCGCTAATACACTATCAAGATTTATCGTAAATCTCACAGCTACTGTGGATTGGATGGATTCTTTACTTAATCAGGACAAGCTCAAATTTGTTTTTGTTTGTTCGATTAGTAGTTGAACATTATCGCTAATAATAAAAATAAATTAATTGGTGAATTGAAAAGTTTACTCGTATGAAAAAAAAAGAAAAAGAAAAAGATAAAAATATAAACAGGAAAAAGAAGAAGAGTAGGAGCGGGAGAGGGACGGAAGGGGTTGAGGAAAATTAAAAGAAAAAAGGGAGGAGTAAAAAGGAGGGATGTAAAAAAAAAGAAGAAAATTAACAGAGATGCTGAACTAGCTGTATCGCATGTTGCAAAGCATCTGCGATATTCTGAAAAACAGGTACACCTTCGCGCGTCGCGTAGTCCGACAGGTACATTCTTCCCCGATTGTAGTCTTTTATGGCTTGTTCAGTTAGCTGAAAGAAAATGTTACCTTCTATATAAATATATGTAGAATTTGGTGCAATGGAGAAACAGGAGATTATAAGATAAGTACAATAGAAAGACAAAGAAATGAAAAAAGGAAAAAAGAAATACAGAAGAAAGAATATAGAAGCTATAGCAACAAAATGAGACGTATATGTATACTTGTGTATAGTAATATGTATAGAAGTGTATATTATCTATAGAAGACATACACAAAAACGCTTACCTTTTCACCAGAAACTACGCAGTCTTCGGGAAGCGCTTGAACGCATAGGACTAATTTTGCGCGTAATCCAATGAGGTGAGCTGCCAATGCCATTATAGTGACACCACGCGAATGTTGCGGTACGATCAATAATATTAACCGTGAATTTTTCATCCTCTGCAATTCTTGTGGCAACACTTTTACGTTGTACTCGTTCAGGCTTGATCGATATAAGGATAATCCAATAGATCTAAAACGAGAAACAATTTACGTGTAAACTTACAACGACATTGTCGTAATGGAGAGAATCGAAAGAACGTTACATCTCGAATGCTCACTCGATCGAGGGTATGGCGGTCGTTTCTAACCAAAACTGATCTTTACCGATTACTCCAACGTACAAGTCTCTCTTCTCGGATTCTGGCACGAAGAAATTGGTCCAATCTAAAAAGTTGAACGGTCGAACGAATCGTACACTCGACTGCTCGGACGTTTTCGTGAACAATTAATCGACGCACGAACGTCTCGTAACGACCTGTTTGCTAGTTGATACACGATAACGATACACACGCTACTACAGGTCGTGGCAAATTTTTGAGAATAAGAAATACCTAGGAAACGGTTAAAAGGTTGCACGATAGCTCTGCGAAGAAATTTCGACGCCTTCCTACATAAAATACTCCAAACTGAAGGTATCTCACTTTCACAAGAGACGCCGTTGCTCTTCGTCCTCCACGCTGATTCGGTAGCTAAGGCACAAAATTGTTCGAAGTTTATCCGTAATTCCGTTGGATCCCTCTTCGCTGGAAATCCATCGTCTATCAACGTCCTATACGCTTCTGAAAGCACATATAAACACAGACAGTAGAGAAAATATACCTGAGCTATAATCCAACGCCTACACACTGTTATTACCATATATGACATTGTCTACGCGTTAGATGTACACGTGCGATTTTCATTATGCGAAAAGTATAATATTTATTACCCGACTTGTTCACGACACTAAGAAGCTCCGACATCGACGGTACGTTGCACTTGACACTCGATTGTAATGCTATCCAAGCCTACAAAATCAAGAGTGCAAAGCAAATGTAACAAGAATATGTTATAATTGTAATAATTGTAACAAGAATATGTTATAATTTGTTTTTCACAAGCAATATGTGTTTTTCTACAAACATGTGGCAAATAGACGCTAGTGAAACTTACTTCTTCCAAGTTGATGGCCCCATTATCATTCATATCCATAGACTTGAAAATCTCCCTGAGCATACTGCAAGAGAATAGGTTAAAATCGAATATTCGACACAATCACACTTACATAAACATGTATGTACAGTTTCAGCGAAAAATCCTTACACCAGATCCATTCCATTTTGACCGAATGATACCGGCCTAATACCATCATCGGCATGCAGATCTTCCACGTTAATTTCCTCACGTAGCATCTATGGAGAAACGTAGATCAGTAGCTTTTTAGTATAAACAATTAAATTTATTTCGCTCAATGTAATTTACAAAATGTGTACCACAACAATCATTTATTGTTACGTATTTTATTCACTGATTTATCTATTTATACCTTGGATGTACAATTCAGAGCAACTGATACACTTTCAAATATTGGTATCCTCTGTCTCTCCATCAGATACTGAAGTACTAGCAATCCATTCATCAGGTCACAATATTCTCTAAATAAGAATTAACATTTATGATACAGATACTAAAAATGAGAATAATCTATATCAATAAAAAATAGAGAAAGTGAAAACAAGGCACTTACTGAAGAGATACAGTTTCGCCAAGTATCGTTTGACCCTGACGATACGGATAAATAACAAGAATTAAAGACTCGCGGCGCGTAGCTGCCAACTGAGCTGCTTCAATGATGCCTGCGCTATTGCGTGTTTGATTATCAATTACGAAGAGTAATACTTTCGCTGTTTGTTTCGCTTCGTATTCTTGAGCTATTAATTCCGGTCCCCACTGCGACACTTGCTGAAATATTTATTTATTTTTACAATTGTACCAACGACTAATCAATAGGTAGATCAGGCTAGAATGAATACAAATGGTCACGTACGGGATTGTAATAAGTGATCCCGAGTCTCTGTAGAGTCGGTATCGCTATTTCTGACCTCCATGTGGTTGGATTACAGGATCCACCCAGAAATACCTCATATGCCATTCTATCTGTAGAAATAAACGCTATAAACATGCGATGCGTGTCAATACACGCAAAATTCTACATATCTGAAGTCTATGTATGATATACTCACTTGAAGCGCTTTTGTTGTTAGTATCTTTTCCATCACAGTGCAACAGACGAATGGTACTCATAGAAGCGGCTGTTCTGGAATAAAATATACACGAATTAACCATAATTTGATGAAACAAACTATTTATAACTTGAAACAGTATTATCACACTCGAATTAGAAAAATGTCAATCTTTATCTGGTTTGCAAGAGGATTCGATATATATACATTCAATATTTTTTTCTTAATTTTATTTTCAACTGATTGTAAAATAGTATAGATAAAAGTTGAATCAATTTCGGTTGGAGTGTGGTAATGCTAGAATCATCTTATTACCAATTAACTTAATGTATGTAAATCTGTAGTAGTAAACATACTTCCAAATATCAAATCCTTTTGCAACAAGGAAAAGCATGCTACGCTGCATCGTTGAAAAACTATTTCTGCTTTGATTAATGACACAACCAATTGTTCGATACTTTAAGCCTGCAACATACACATTTCCCTTTTGTCGAATTGTTGAAAGAAAGTAGCAATAGTTGAAAGAAGATCAATATTTGCATTACCTTTCTCTGCACAAATGTGCCAATTCAGTGACAAAGATATAATTTTCTTGGAGCATTATATAAGCAGGAGGACCAATAATCAAATAATTTTTAGTAAGTCGCCACTCTTTGTGTATATGCACCCAGTATGCAAGTGACAACATTACGTATGTTTCTTTTCCCTGAAACAAAATCACTCATTGATTGAAGATATTTATTAGCTCAAGATGGATAAGGAATGTGTTAGCAATAATTTATATTCTGCAAAAATTGTACTTACATAGACTTTGTCGATATCCGTTGACATAAACTTGAACAGATATATAGGAAGACTTCATTGTTCAAACTGATGTGTGATTAGGCAAGAGATTAATGCCCATCCAATATATTTATCTCTTAATCATCCAACAGAGGAGAATTTTGAATTTTCCTATTTGGGAAGAAAATGATATCATCGTTATTATTATCATTCTCCTTATTTCTTTATTTTTTTCAATGCATTCTATGCGTATAATTGCAGAGATTACACAGTAAACATGAAGACCATTCGAATTTATTTTAAATTTACATTTTTTAAGTAGAAATGTAAGAATATAGAAAGAAAATTGTGGTTATCGTGTACACAAGATATATATTCGGAATGGTTGAAATGTAGCGTTACTACTAACAGACATACACATGAAAGTGTACTATTTAATTACCTACTGCAGCTACTCACTGCTACCCATTGAGAACTAGCGTAAGTTCGCAAGGCGATGGAGAGCCTGTCAGGCACACTAACCTTGACGATAGTTCGGTGCTGCATGCCCACGCACGAAAAACATATGTGGTAAACTTCAAAGGGAAACGCATTGATTCCGACTGCATTTCACGTGCATTCGTTGACGAGTCTCAACGACGAATAAAAAAAACACGCGACAATGAAATTCAGATTCTTTGGAAAAATGAACGATGAGAGATCTCTGATTGTGCACTCCCGCTATTGCTCATACTTATTTATACACCGTTATATTTAAAATGTAAGAACGCGTCGTCGTCAAAGAGGCACTGACTGCTTGGATGTATCACAAATAAATTACATGCTCGTGAACATTCTTTTCGATATTATCGGTGACACCGCACGCGATATTATTGCCGCGCGAAAAAGTACTCTACAGTTCGAAAGCTCACTAGACTCGATTCATATCGAGCTCCCTCGAAATCAGTAACCGTCGATGAAATCACAAATCAGCGCTACTACTGTTAAACGTCGCGCTTCGTATCCTTCTCCTTTTCTATCTTGCGAGCCTTCTCTCTTTTTTTCTTTCACCCTCTCCTCTCTATCCTTCTTAGTTACCCTCACTCCTCGGTTCGCATTGACACGGTATCCTTTCTCCTTTTCTTACTTATATCCAATTAATTCGCTATTAGTTTCGGTTTAAAGGGAAAACTCGCACTACCGGACGAACAATAATTTCGTTTTGACGAAAAACGACACGTCCAACATGTTTCGCGCAGTCGCGACGGTAATTCGCCTGTTTTTCGCCTCTTTCGTCTCTATCACTTCCCGCCACTAGTCTGTACGCGTGTCTACACTACTGTAGATCGCGCGCACCGACTTAAGACCAGTCTCGAGAATGACGTAAACCTCCAACAATGAAGAGTGATGTCACACACATCGAACTTCGTAGAGGTTTGCTCTCACCGTCGCCATCGTCATCGCCATCACCATCCACCCAGGGACTTTCGATTCACCGATTATCTTATTCCGCCTTTAACTCACGATATTTCAATTTTTCCAACCGTCATTACAAATCTGCTCTTTATATGAATCCTTCCTTTTCTCGCATTCTGTTTCTATGTAACGATCGAATAATAACGAGAAGCAAGCTTTTCTCAATGGTTCGTCATCTGCCGTAAGATTAAGGGAATCATTAGGAAATTACTGACGTCATTGATTTATGTTACACATATTGAACAAACATTTCATTTTCGTTAGATACGTGTATTTGATCTTCCGTTTTTTCCGACAGAGATGACATCTTTACTGTAAACACGATATAAGTGTGTCTTTATCTTCCTTTTAACTTTAACGCTACTCGACGCTGTTTATACATAGTTCATCCAGAACACCTATTCATACCACCTTAATATCGAGGACAAGAACGAATATACTTTGCTACTGTATACGAAAAGAACATTACAGTTAAAAATGATTTAACGGAAAAGAAAAAGTACTCTCAAATTGTTTCAAACTTTCTTAATCATACCTATTTTTACGAAACTAAGATCATTGTCTATTTGAATCTGTAAATTGAACATACATAATACAAAAAAGTAGTTCAATATAACATATAGTAATTATGAATTGTGCGTAAAATGCAAAATTCTAAATTTTTCAAATACGATTCTTCAATGGATAAAATAAATATATAAAATATAAAGAAAAGAAACAAATTGGATACATAAAGTATATAGATTAGAATCACCAACAGGTGGTATTGTTATAGCATAGTTGAATTAGTATTTTGTCTTTGTCCTGTGTTTATCTCGAATTATCATATAAAGAAATATAATAAAAGACGATGATAGGTAACTCAACAAAGTAGCAAATTATGGAAATTATATCGTACAAAAAGAACATTTTGAATGTTGGATCTTTTTATTTTGTTTTCGAAAGTAAAAGTATGGAGAAAAATTATTCATATTAAGCTTCGTGTGTACACATGAGGATACTACCTTAGATATAGTAACAAGTATTACTTTAGTTTCCACTCTCTATATAGCCACATGAATCGTGATAAACATCATTCTAGCGATTGTAAATGTTTGGATGGTGTGACAACGTTGTGTACCTATTATATACTTGCCGAACATTTACTGGTGTAGCGTGATAAGTAGAAAGCGATAGAATGATCTAGATTCGACATAAAGATGCTTGGTATAATTGTATCTGGTCGACTCGTAAGTATCAATGCTTTGCTATACAAGTACCAACATTATATTTCATTTTCGATGCTAAATTGTCAATTAAACGTAAATTTATCGTTTGTCACAAACGTATCAGTGTTCCTACGTAACATACTTCTCTTTTCCTAATTTTCGCTAATGTCCTATGCTTGCATCGTTTTGTTTCGTATCTTGTTTCTGTTACCTCTCAGTAGTGCTCGCATCTCACCCCACCCCGTCGCCAACTTGTCACAAGCGTCTTTGCATTTAATCGAATATGTAAATATCATGTCGACGAGTCTAGATTTTTCCAAGTTTCAAATAGTAAACCACAATTTCCAAACATATACAAACGATATGTAATTGTAAATGTAACATCTCTCTTAGGTCCAAACGGATTTTCAACGGATAGGAGAGAACCAGTTTTTAATAACAGTACCTGATGCAGATAATATAAACCATATTGTGGTTTTTCTCACTGGTGCTATACCGTTTCCTGACGGAACTGGTGGCGCAGGTATGTGCTACAATAACAATTAAACAAATTCATCTGCGTATTCTTATTGGCCCTTGGTCTTTACAGTGTATTTCAGTTGGCCAGATCCAACTGCTCCGCCTAATTGGCAGTTTCTTGGGTATATTTCAAACGTCAAGCCATCTGCCATATTCAAGATATCCACTCTGAAGAAGAATCATGAATTCGAAAATAGTAATTTAGGAATTTTTGGAGTGGGAAAGATTTCTCATGTAGCACAAATAGGGGTTTCAGTAGAACCCATTGGAGCTATAGAACAACAAGCAGCTACAGTAACACAAGCCACGTCAAACTCCTTTTTAGAATTTGTTCAGAAGATGCTTACAAGTTTTTTGAATTATGTTTCGAGTTTTTCTGTGACACAAGCACAAATGACACCAAACCCAACAGAAAACTTTGTACCGCTATCTGTTATTCAAGGGTGGTACGAAACTTTTGAGAGGAGGTTACAACAAAATCCAAACTTCTGGAAAGCATGATAAGAAAGTGACTGACTCTCAATAGTTCGTTTCCATTTTGTATAGTGATGCGTCATTTCTCAGCACTCGTGCTTGTGTTCGCAAAGTATGATATAATACCGAACCACGACGCGTTATACGCATGAATTCAAATTTTTTATATTTTCACTGAAAAACAATATGATGATAATAACAAGAGTAATTATGACGCTGCCACGTACCTTATCCGAAAATGCAAAATTTGTTATCTGTAAATGTTTAGCATAAATTCATTGTGTTTTTATTGTTTTTATTTTTACTATCAAGTATATGCTCTCTAATTTGATTATGGAAGAGCAGATTGCTATCGTATTACATTTATTTCGATCGTTCTGCATTTTATAAACATCGTATTAGCAAAACGTAAACATGTAAATACTTTTAATTTCTAATAATATGATAAGAAACAGAAGAAAAGAATCCTCGAATCTAATCTATGATGAAAACGATATAAGGGAATAACGCATGCGTCAACTTCCATTTTGTTCATGAAGTTTATGGTTATCCATGAATGATTCTAAAGCTAGAGTATTATGTTACGTGAGAAAAGCAACAATTTCGCACCATGATGCTTTTCTATTCTTCATCAGGTTTATCAATATGCATTTAAATAATAAAATTCTTTTGAATATATCAATTATTTAAATAACATTTAAATTACCAACGAGTTTCGAGTTTATTCTTTTCTAATATTGATATTACCAATGTATTATTGATTTTGAAAAGTGGAAAATATTTTCTCACGTAGTTTCCACCAATGATGTAACGGCTTTGAAAAAACACAGCTTCGTTGAAAATGGACACTAAGAAGCGTATCGAACAATGGAAAAACGGCTTGATTTGTATATGGACTAATCTGTCAGTGTAACTTTCACATTGAGTAAAACGGGTATTTTTCAGAAAGAATAATCTGAAATCGAATCCTTCGTGACATTACAAGTTTAATTTAATTAAAAAATAAAAAAAAAAAAAAAAAAGAAAGAAGAAAAGGAAAAAAGGGAAGAGAAGCAAACAATTCAATTAATGGAGATCGCTCCCTGTGATGCTGGCCATTCCCCTGAATTGCCGTAACGAAAAGTGATCGCGTTTGGATTGAGCTGGCATAAATCTAGCGGAATCGTTTATACCGTAAGCTATCTACGTACCTGCTAAAAACAAATCTGAAATACTTAGATACTTTCAAGTTTGACGTCGAAATCGTTATATTTTTTCCTACACGGGGAAATGTTCTTTTTCTATCTCTTTCTCTTTCTCGCTCTCTCTTAATTGAGTAATGTCCACATTGTACTCCTTGTGTAAACGACTGTTCATGGATTTTGTATGAAGTATCAGAACGGTTGGATATCGTCCATCGCGGAGAAACTTCGCAATCCAAGGTGAGACATCGTTGTTGTTGTAAACTTGTCACCTTTCGTTTATCACGGCTCTCTAGAAAAAACAACATGAACAATTTTCGACCGTTTTAGTTTAAATTGTTTCTCTTATCCTTCAACGTTTTCTTAGCACCTTCTTATAGATACAAATTTATTTAGTTTGGTAATTGTATGCAATTAAATCGGTTGTGTAGTGTTATCAACCTTCGACAGTTGACGAATATGCATATGTCGATTTAAACGATTCTACTGTCTCCATAGATTTTTTATATTTATCATATAAATTTCTTGATATCTAGGTAAATACAAATTAACATTTTCATCTTATGAAGATGGAACACTTTTTTTGCAATTTGTATATATTTGTTTCAAGATATTTTTATCAAGATATTTCTACATATGGTAATGTCCCAAAATGACACAAATCGATAAGCGATAATAAACGAAAATCCTATCGCTTATGTTACGTCGATGTTTCGTTTATAGATGCATCGTGTTATTTTAAATAAGTTTAACGAATTTTCTGTTTATCCATAGCTCAAACGATCATATAATTATCAATCGTTATAATATATAATACTGCGACTGTTTATAAATTTTCGATAACGTATATTTGCGATTACTTGAACGTATTGAAACAAACAGGCCAAACGCGTATTTTAATATATACTAGTAAATAACTAGAACTAATATATATATCTGTGACAAATTGGAGTGATCCAATTCCACATTATGTCTATAAACTATGTGAGAAAGATATAGCCCGCAATTAGAACTTTTCATGTTCAAGAAGGAGACTGAAGTTTGTATATGATGTGTCACATAGAGAGGAGATGGAGAGTTCTGAAGAGCCAACAAGTTTGCAATCCATCTGTCATTTACATGCTTCGGAATTATTTCCAAAGCATACACATTTCGAATGCGAGGATCAAACACTTACAGTTCCATTTACACCTTTGAGCGGAGAATTCATTGTAGCACTTGGACGTACGTCGGATGGAGTGTTGGCTCTTTCTAATTATAGACTCTATTTACAATTAAGTCAAGCATGTTACAATATTCCATTGGGTTTAATAGAACAGCTAGAAGTTAAAGAGATTTTTTTCCTGCATATTGGTTGCAAGGATGCTCGTTCACTGAGGTATGAAATTTTTGTATTTTTTTGAAACTTATAGCATTCCTATCATTTTGATATTAAAAACAACTTAATGATTTCAGTTGTGTCTTTGCCACAAACGAACATTGTTTGGAATGGTTTAAACGATTACATAAGGTGACTTACCCACGAAAGAGTATAGAAGATATATTTGCTTTTGCATATTATGCTTGGTCTATCGAGGAAGGCAAAGATAATACCAAATTAGGGAAAGATAACATATCGTATAATGCTACCTTTAATTCAGAAGTAAGTAACTTGTAAGTAAATACATGTAGATAAGACACAATTTAAATATAATTTAATCTCTTCACTTTCTTTTCTTAGGTGGAACGACTAAAATTTAATTTGCATGGTACATGGCGCATAAGTCAAATCAATAAAGATTATCGCATATGCCCATCCTATCCACCATTGCTTCTGGTTCCTTCTTGCATTCCTGATGACAGACTTGAGATTGTGGCAAAATTTAGGAGTTTTCGACGAATCCCTGCTGTTGTTTGGAGGTATAAAAAAAAAGAAATAAGAAGGAAAGAAGTATATATGTTGATATATAAAAAGAAAAGTATCCTTATTATGCATCTTATTATAGTATGTCACATTCTCGTCTTTCATAATTTCAAAGGCACGTGAATAATGGCGCAGTAATAGCACGAAGCAGTCAGCCAGAAGTTGGATGGCTTGGATGGCGAAGTCCAGATGACGAACATCTTTTAAAGGCCCTCTCAGATGCATGTTCCTATGATAAAGGTGAATCGACGATGATGGATTCATCTATCATCTATCCCGATACTACCGATGATAGCGTCACATCAAATAAAACAAAAGTGAGCATCGAATCAAAAAAGGTTCCAATTATATAAATATTTGAAAGTGATGATCCTTAAAAAATTAGCATATGTTGTTTGCAGAAAGTCTTAATTGTGGATGCTAGATCATATACAACCGCTGTGGCGAATAGAGCACGTGGTGGTGGATGTGAGTGTCCTGAATATTATCCTAGTTGTGACATACAATTTATGAATTTACCAAATATTCACTCGATACGAAAGAGTTTTCACGCAGTGAGACAACTCTGTGCCTCGGATGCGGATCAACCTAAGTAAATAGTCTATTTGTTTTCTTCACTTTTTCATATTGAACCAATATTATTATCCTATTATTACGATTGGAAGTGAAACGATCTAAAACTTTTCTAATCTTCTTTTATAATATATAGTTGGCTCAGTCTTTTGGAAGGGACACGATGGTTACAACATATGTCTGGATTATTACGTGCTGCAGTGACTGTAGCGTCTGCGATAGAAAGAGACGGCCGGCCAGTATTGGTGCATTGTAGCGACGGCTGGGATAGAACACCACAGATAGTCGCTTTAGCGCAGATCCTTCTCGATCCTTATTATCGAACTATGGAGGTATGCCAAAGGTACTTTTCTCGTTTCTTGTTTGTTATTTGCAATTGATAATCGTTTCGTTATTCCATTTGATCGTTGCTAGGGATTCCAAGTTTTATGTGAGAGAGAATGGTTAGACTTTGGACACAAATTCGCGGATCGTTGTGGGCAAACTGTTGGCTGCGAAGATCCAAACGAGCGATGCCCAGTATTTTTGCAGTGGCTTGACTGTGTACATCAGTTAATTTTACAATTCAAATGCAGTTTTCAAATGTCTCCTGCATACCTTGTAAGTAGTTAGAAATTCATATGTATCTATTTTGAAAAAATCAAGTAGATCGAGTTGGCCGATTATCGGAAGGCTAATTTACTAAGCTGGCACACCTTTGATTGATTTTAGGTAAAACTTGCACAGCATACATATTCACAACTTTTCGGCACATTTCTCTGCAACACGAGGCAAGAAAGGTTTCAGTTAAGAATACGGGAGCGTACATTTTCAGTTTGGCGTTTCCTCAATTCCAGCTCTTTCATAAATCATTTGTACTCTCCGTTAAAGAATCAAGTAAGATATTTTTTATCATATATACCAGCCGTAATAAAGTCGTCACTAGTCGTTCGATCAGTTCTGTACAGCATATGTTATACGTTGTTCTCGCATAAGTTTTGTTATATAATAAGCAACATATTGCTTTTCATTTCAACCATTTAGTATGTTTAGAATAATTTTTGTATATTTTAGGTATTATGGCCAAGTTGTAACGTACGCGACCTTGTTTTATGGTCCGAAGTATATTTAGGTTCTATGGAATCTCTTCTCGGTATCAGAGACGATAAACAAAGAGTAACGATGATAGATATCGAAGGTGGTGAGAACGAAGAACCACAGGGACAAATGACTAAAACTCGCTCATACGGTGATCTTATGCACACTCCCGATCATGCGGCCTATCTTCACCGTCGACTCAGCGATCCAAGCGCTTCAGTAGAGAAGTAATTATTTCAATTTAATCTTTGATAAAACAAGTCCAATGTGAAAATAAGTTTAGTACGTCATTTTGTTTAGTTTGTTTTATTCGTGAATACTTTGTATTCATGAATCGAGAACCAAAAAAATGTTATATCATTTATTGTATATAATGACAGGAAATTTGATTCGTTAACGCTTGACACGGAAACAAGCGAGAAAGGAAAACACAATTGCACGGAGAATTGTATTATTGGTGACACAATAGAGAAAATCATAACAGAGAATCAGGACAAAGCAAAAAGTTACACAACGACGACGCAAACTTTGAACGACTCGCCAGTAAATCCATCGGTAGACAGTTCAACGGACACACTAATACCGAGTAACGATTCTGTACTCGAGGCGATTGATAAAGAAACGTAAGTACCATTACATACGTATTGTCGTACATTCTACGGTACAAGGAATTAAATGCAAACGTAATAAGCTAATTAACTAGATAATGAATAAGTTAACTGTTACACATATTTACTTGATCCCGAGTTTGAGTCCGAAATTCAAAATGTAAAAATAGAGTCGATAATTTGAATTCGGATTGAACGAAACAACACAAGTTTCTTTTTTCTTTTTTCAAGCAGAAAAACGGAGAAAAATTCATCACCGGACATCGTATCTCCATGGATCGAGAGCAGCGCAACCAGTCGAATCGGTTGCTCTTGCAATCGAAATTACAATCACAACCATAACGAGGGTAGTGACGTTAGTGATACCAGCATACCGCAGATATCGAGAACACCTAGTAGCGTTTGTCCAGCTTCTCCAACTTATCAAGATACGGTACCAGATAACCCTGATAGATTGGACGATGTTGATGGTCTTCCCCTTATACATTGTGATGTTCAGATGCGTGTACAACAGATTATCGTGGAACATAAGGTACTAATTTCGATCAGTTGGTCATAATAATAAGGAAGAAATGTTTGGAACTGGAAGATTATGATGTTGTTTCCCTTCTTTTTCTTTTCTTTCTTTCTTTCTTTTATTATTTTTCAGTTGAAGGAGGAAGCGTTAAGGAAGGAATTACATACGACGAGAATGGCTCTGATCAAGCAAGTTTGTAATCATAATGCAGAGACCGATCGTGTTGATGATATTGTGAGTTGATTACAAATTATTCTACACAAAGTAATCAAAACGTGCATTATCAAAAAATAAATACAGTTTCTCTAATAAGACACTTTCACGAGAGAGAGAGAGAGAGAGGGGGGGGGGGGAGAAGAAAGGAGGAAAGAAAGAAGGAAGATAGAAAAAAAAGAAGAAAGAAAATATCAGAGGTATAATTAAAGGAAGTCGATTGAATATGATTTTTTGTTTCAGGGATCGTTACCAGATTCAGTTGGAAGTACCGGTGATCATGGAGAATCATTACCTTCAGACATGTCTTGGGAAGCAGTGGAAGAATTGGGTCCTGCTCCTATTCTCTGGGTACCCGATCACGCGGTAAGTCGATGCATGGGATGCGATACGGAATTTTGGCTGGGACGACGTAAACATCATTGCAGGTACGCGGCACACAGGGCAGTGGCATTTGTAATGTCGTAATCACTGTTTAGTAATATCTTTGGATAAACTAGTTATATAATACAGTTCAATGTAGAATGAATACAAGAATATAATTTTACAATGAGTTATTTGCTCATCTATCGCAGATGCTGCGGTAAGATCTTCTGTGCGGATTGTTCCGAGAATTCGACACCACTACCCAGCGAACAACTGTATAATCCCGTGAGAGTTTGTAGCGAGTGTTTCTCTCGACTTCATCGGCATACAAGTCCCTGTCAGTGTAATGCTCGTCATCAAAACAAAGGAGAAAACGATGCGGAGTTAAATTCTGAGAACTTGATGACTTGTCAAAGATCGAAAGGTTTGAATCTGACAAAAGATAGTTGCTGCGATAATTTGCTGCAGGCTGCGCATCAGAAAGCGCAACCTTCGGTTACAGCAGCCACGGTAAATTGAACACTCTCGCGCGAACGAGGAACCTCGAGGAAGTAACGTTCGCAGCAATCTGGTTACTGTTTGGTTCTCGACAATGCAGAAAGTGTATCCATAATACGATAAGTCAGCTGCGATACACGTTCACACGTTTATCATTTATGTCTGTACGATGTGTGTTACAAGCAGACATATAGGTCGCGCGCGAGCCGATAGCCAACCATCACACAGTTAGATATTTGGAGCGATCCAATATTTATTGCTAGAGTAATTTGTACGAAAAAGAGTGCATAGAGTGCATCGGACAAAGTGAGAGAAAATGAGTCAGTATACGATAGGTTGTATTTGTCTTATACAATCGTATGTATACATAGGCGTATAAGTTGATTCAACGAGGAGATACCTGGTTTCTTCAAACGAGACTATTCAAGTTTCCCGTTTTTAGGCGATCTTATTCCCTTCTCAGAGATACAGCAAGACGAGGCCGAGGAATATTTTGGATAGGCTGTGACTGACGTCTAGTTCTAGACACCGTACGAGGTGCGCTCTTAATTAAACGTCGATCGTTCGATCGATGGAACAACTCGTTATTATTAGTAGTTGGATTACGATACGAGTAACTTGTATTTGTATATTACCGCTGTTTACGAGAATTGGTATATTAAATGTCATTATCGTAATATGCGATTGTCTCTCTATCACTCTTCCTCTCTTGCTCAGTATTGTACCAGGATAACGAGATACGTTGTTATAACTCCCGCGATCTAAATCATATGTGCGTACATGCACACAATCAATATAAATATAATAATATATGTTTTACGTATTACTTAAATGCATTTGCTTTTCATATGAGTAATCAAGAATTCTTACCGACGTTATTAAGTTTCTGTCCAAGGAAAAGAGTCCGCATGCTGAGAACTCCAAAGGTCGATGTAACAATTGAAGCGAAAATATTTCCAATTCTCGTCGGGCGTCTGCTTCAAAACAACAAGAAAGTAACTGACTAACGAGAGCTGCCGTTCTTTTTCCCTGAAATCGAAATAGTTTTAAACTATTGTTTTTCCCTTCTCCCCTCTCCACTTTGCTTTCTCTCATATTTTACCTCCGCGACTGTGGAATAGCTAGGTTGAACGATTATCAGCATTCTGCTTATGTGAATGATACACCATCCAGCTTGTACGACTAGAAATATCCATTCGTGTTTTTCATTAGCTTGCACGATCAAGAAATACGGCGTGATGACTAGATGTAATAGACAAGATACAGTGACGGCTAGTAGTACGACACCGAAAGCAGTATTTATGAGAGATACTGTGTCGCAAAGTAAAGAATGAACCATTATCAATTCAGATATACTGCTTACGTAGGTTTTGTTTTCTGTAAATAATCACGATAGGTGAAGTCGAATTAACGTATTCTTCTACAGATCAGTTTTCATTAATTATTTAGTAAACTTACCATCCATCTTCCGTGACAATCTATAGCTGCCCAATACGAGTTGCCGTTTTGGTGTAATGTTCCATCCTTTTTTGTCTCCAATGTCATTAGCTGCTTGGGTTAAGCAAATATATCGTTCCGGTTGTATTGGTCGATAAAATGAAAGATTAAAGATTAAGCATAGATTATTAGGGGAAAGTACATACAGGAAATTTTGTAAATATTCGTTCAAATATTTACATTTTCGAAAACGAAGGCTCATATGGAAAAATATTCTACGTTTCCGACTTATTTTATTTACCTGTTTCGGAAAATTTTCGAAAATAACCGATCGCATCGTCGTTGTTACTGTTATTTGTATTCAACATACTTTTCAGGCTACTGTTCAAGCGGACCAATCTCTGACCTATATTATACGTTGCCACGCTATACTGGATTTCTGCCGAAATGATCACGGTGTACATTACGTATAGAGGTGCATAATTAATAGGACCTTTGTCAGCAAATGTTTCGTTTTTTGTTTTGCGACTCCATGAATAAAAGTCTAAAATCGAATTGAACCAGAGATAGACGAGGCTACATATCGTTAAACAAATCGTGAATCTTCGAGCTTTCTTTGCAGACGATACACCGATTTTTCTATCTACCTGAAATAAAAATGCGGAAACGCTTTGCTATCATTTCGACCGTTGATGGAATGGTAAAAATATTTGTAAAACGACTCTTCACCTCGATTAATTTGTTTATCACAAGTTGCAGGTATTTCCATCGGAAAGGGGAGCCAGCGATACAAACGACCGTTAAGCTTATTACTCCAAGCACATCGCTGCATGTCGCGATTATCGCTGTCCGAAATTTCAGTCTGGTACTGTGCTCCCAGCCGTCTTTCAGATCTCGCCATAGGCCCCAAATTTCCGCGCCGAGCAGTAGTATCAGTACGCATAAACTACGAAACGCACAACGTGCATCGTTACTTAATTCTATTCAAATATTGCCAGTAGAAACAAACATTTTCATGTTAACAAAGAATTTCTCAATTTATACAGAATACATCAGAAGGAAATCGAATAACTTTATCAGTATATATTTAATGGATTATTCTGAATCAAAAAGGTCCTGTACACTATGATTTTTTTCTTATATTTATTTATTTTATTCATCACTCTTTTTTACCTATAGACGAGGTCTATGATATTTAAACGAGCCTGACATCCTTCAGAAGCGTGCACGTAAAATCTTACCGGCACCACACCACACAATTTACCAAGGTAATATATCGGAAAGATCGCTCGACAAAGATCGCCATCGTACGAAGCTTCTCGTCTTTTCTCTGTCCGCTTTAACTCCATTTTCAAATTTTTCGATCGATTTTCTAATTTAGCTGTATTGTATTTGAAGAAAAGATTCGATCTATTTCTATTCCGTTGCTCTTTCCATGCGTAATCGATCAAATGCAGAAACAAGCTTTTGGTCTTCTTCCTCGCATTTCAATATCACTCATGTTTCAACATCGATTCACTGAAATTATTTTCTATCAGCAAAATGAAATAATAAATATTGCTGTTCTATTTTCTACACATATTTCCGTTTAATATGTGTATAATATTAATATTAGAATTATTAGAAAGGACAAATATCAATCAGAGATAAAAAAAAGCACCACAGCACGGCACAGCAGCTACGTTACACTACACCTTTCTTGTAGAAACAAATGCCAAATGGTTTTAAACATGTTGTGAGTAAAGAAGAAAATAGCACTTTATTAATATTTAATGCGGCACAATCTCTCTCTTTTTCAGATTTTTACAATCGTTTAAAAGGGATTGTATCAAGTACTAGTCTCGACTGTTCATTCATTCTTGTCAAATTGTTGGCAGGTAGTTATCTTTGATATTTCGATATTGACTTTACCGAGAAATAACACGTTTCTTCGTTGAGCGCTTAATGGTATTGTTGGGCGCGAGCGTCCGCAACCAACAGATGTTTATAGACATAACATATACATATTTAGTTATTGGACAGTTTGCGCGAGCACACTGAGAAAGAAGGAGAGAGGGAGAAAGAGAGACCTTTTAATTCAAGTTTTAAGTTTGCTATATGTTTTGCGTATATGATCATTTTTATTAAATTTGTCCAATCGAAAATTGATAAACATGTATGAACAAACGGGAGGAACAGTTGTTCATATAGTATGAAGAAGGCATGAGATAAAGGATCATGTAATACGAATAGCCGAAAAGAAAATAAGATCACCTGGAATAAACAAATTTGGTGGAAGTTTCATTTCATCAAAGTACATACATATTCCTTTCTTTAAACGAATAAAGGTAGCATGTTGCGCTAAACAAACATTCGTATCATGGTATTGTGACACGATTTAGCATGATATGAAAATCGTGGGAAAGAACATTCGTGTTAATAATATTCAATACTCGGTCTTTTGCCGTATCGTATTTGTCGATCTACTTCTCTATCGTTTAATCATGTCATATTTCTTATCCTTTCACAAATGTCTACATGAAATGTATCAAAATTAACCATTGTTAAGTTCTGGAGCTTTGAAAGGGCGAATTGGATCTAATTGGTTATTTCAAATAGAAAGTAATGTACTTATCGTCTATTTATAATATCATATATTTTGTATACGTATATATACGACGACTATGTTGATTTGATTTCATTTTTGCAATTACACATTCGAGATTTTGAATTTACACATTGATCAATAGCGACAACTAGCGACGTTATCGTTAACTAAAATTTGTTATTATGATTGGCATGGCTACTGATGTTAGCCGAGTGGTTTCGTTCGAGGTTAAGTGTTGAATTTGTCTTAACCTGATCTTACATGTTTTACTTCGATTTATATTAATTATTTCATCGAGATTCTTATATAACGTGGAGGTGATAAAAGATGGAGCGCAACGAAGAAGATTGGTCGATAGAATGTTCAGACGACGAGAAATACGAAATGGATGGAAAAGTGAGTAAAAGATGGAGGAAGGACTAATAGAATGTTCTTTATCCAGTTCGTTCAGCTCTCTCCCTTTTCCTTTTACCTTCGTGCTCATTTAGAACGAATGGACTTTGAAACCTGACGATATATTAACCTTGATCGAGGCCCTCGAAGCCAATAACAGAGCTTTGGAACTCGACTGGAAGTGTCCAGGTAGAAGAGGTCCATCACCTGTTCCTTCAAGCAATCGGCAGCAAGATAATGGCTCGCAGGAGTACAAGTATCTACTATCCCACATTTTAAATTTAAATGTTGAGATTGATGCACCGTGTCTCACAAAAGTATTTCAACACTTAAGGAGATAATGAAGTTCAGCCATAATATGAGATACGAGATTGTCTCTTGATTATACTAAAAATAATTGACTATTTCAGATCTTTTCAAAGTATACACTCATAATTTATAATTTCTATTACATTTTCAGATTGATTACAAATTTTATCAATATAATTATGATAGTTGTCTCTCGTTACAGTGCTAATGAAATGTCAAAATGTTTCATATACTGTGCGTAATATGTTTGTAAAAAGTTTCTGTACTCGAATACTTTCACGAGTCACTGTTTATCATATAATTCTAGTACATGGCTTGTCATATCATAGTTTATTTTCATTCCATTGTATCAATTCCATTTGTATTTTTGTTTAGGACAGAAGAAAAGTCAGACTTTGATTTTATGGATGAGATGTCGTCGCCGAGATTACCGGTTCGTAGAACTGGAGAAAGCACTCCAAAAGGAAGTGCTAAGAAGAAGACTGCAAGTTTTAACGGTGTACTATCAACTATGTTACGACATCGTAGATTAGAACAGCAAGAAATTAATTCGAGTCCAAAAAAGATTGAGTCATCCGTATCAAAGACGCAGCCGACGTAATTGTTACATTGATGCATTGCGGTATAAATGTTATATATATATTTATAAATTATATTTATAATAAAGTTTATATTAAATTTCGATACATGAATAGTAATCGAAGTTTAATTGGTTTACTAATCGAAATTATATACGTCGGTGATTGTATTTCGGACGATTATTATTTAATTATATACATATTCACGTATATACTGTGTCATCTCTCACACAGAGTGTATGACGTTCACTTATGAATAATATTTTAGTTTGGCAATTACACACAGTTAATCAGTGTACATTTATTTAACAGAGAAATGAATGAAACACGATATATGTTACAAGCATAAGAGAACTGAGAGAAAAGACAGAACGAAAAAAGGGAAGATTGAAATAAATAAATTTCATGGGTTTCCTTTGACTGGGTGATTGCTTTTAGCCCAGTCTGGAAATCCTTTGACATCAAAAATTAAAGTACCCCATATAGCAAAGCAAGTAATATTTACTATGAGAGCGAATATAGAAGGAGCGCAACCTCCTATTATTAGCCATTTGGTTGGAAGTTGCCCGACGACTGATATGATTGCATTTGGGGGTGTACCAACTGGTAATCGAAAAGAGTAAGAACATGATATAGCAGCTGGTACCATTAAATACATGGGATGCATCTCCATTGCAACACACTGTACAATAAAGTGATTATTAACAAGCTGAGGATAGATTATTGAATAGCATTATTATGTTCATGTAATCTTTTACCATTTGTGCAACGACTGGTAAAGTAATGTTTGCGATACCGACATTGGAAGTGAACTCCGTAATAGTGCCAATAAACAAACAAACAAACAGCATGATCAATATAGGGGGCAAGTATCGTAGCGGTACCAACGTCTCGCCGATCTTTTTTGCCAAACCGGAAGCAATGCTGCCTCTGGATATCGCGAATCCACCGCCCAAAAGGAACATTAAACTCCAAGGCATGTTTCTTTGGATCACGTCCCATGTGACCAAACCTTCTGAAGATTTGACGGGTCTCTCACCGGCTACGAAAGCAAAAATAATGTATAGATAAACAGATAAGTTGTATCATACAGAAGAACTATTGCCCATACATAACCGCCTCTTTTATACTCACGGTCTTTGTTGTAGCTACGAAGAAAATCCAAATTTTTCGGAATGAAAAACATCATGATAGATATGAATATAACAGGCGTTGAATCTCGAACATCTCTGTTAATGAAAATCATAGATGAGTAAAGGTGCACAGTGAATATGTATTTATACGTGCGCGAGCTCTTTTTCATTATGAGAGATAAATGAACCGTATGTAAACAAATATTTAACATTTCTGTTATTGCTTCAGACCATCCTCGTATGAAGCCTGGTTTTCGGAATAACCATAAAAATATACAGGTAATAAAAAGGACAGAAACTGCTGCTTCGTGAAACGTAATGCCACCTAGTTCTTTGTATCTTTCCTGTATTACCTTTAAACAGTTTTTAAACAGATTCAATAAATGAGTGATCCTGTAAATCGTGTAGGGAATTTACAACTACTCGTATTACTTGATTAGTAATCGTTTCTCCTTCGGTTCCAATATTCGCTATCTGTGCATCTTTGCTATGGGGTCTAAATAAACCCATGAACATTAGCTGAAGGTATAGCCACGTTAAAAAGGTATTAATAATCATTTGTGGCATTTGTGCTATCATCCACTGCGTGAAACTAATTCCCTCGGATTCAGGAAATGTGCTTTCGAAAATACCTTTGAAAGTGAGATTAGTACCGGTACCTACGAGCGTTCCTGTACCTCCGAAAGTTGAACAGTACGCTGCGGCCATTAAATAAGCTTTCGTTATCCTGGTCGGTTCCCGTTCCCTATGATGTGTAATGTTAGAATCAGAAAATTGTTATCTCCTTCTTTGCTTTCTTTCTTTCTTTCCTTTTTCCTTTTTTGTTCTTTCCTTCTTCCCTCCCTTCCTCCCGTCTCTAATGCTTATTCATTCTCTAATTCCCTCCTTACTCATGTTTTGTTTATCTTTCATATTATTTCGTTTCATATCTTACGGTGGGTCCGTTGATCCCGGAGGAATCGGTACCTCTTCGAAGACGTGGCAGAGTCCAGCCTGAAAAGAACATGATAAGTAACACAAGAAGAGAATTAAAAAGAGAAGAGAATAAAATTAGATATCGCACCTGTTCTAATTCATTCAAAACTGCAAATATGATTGGCACCATCATGGCAGTTGCTGCAGTATTTGAAACCCACATGGATATGAAAGTAGTTACAACACAAAGACCGCCAAGTAATTTTCCATGAGTACAGCCGACTGTTCTCATCACCCCAAGGGCGATTCGTAGATGTAAATTACTGTGTTCAATTGCGACAGCAAGAACCAAACCTCCTATGAACACCATTATAGTGTCGTTCATGTAACAAGCACAAGTATCTGCTGTGCTTAATATTCCAAATATTGGGAATAACACCAGTGGAACCAACGAGGTAACTGCCATGGGGAAACATTCAGTGATCCAATATCCAGCCATCACTAATACAGTGTAGGCGCATCTAGTTTCCTACAAATATGATGAAACGAATATTCTATCATCATATTTTGTTGTAGATACATAAAAATCGCACGCTCGTTTCATATGTGTCACGCAACTCGAAGATCTTAATTTTTCAACAGAAGTATTTTTAAGCAATATTTTAACTATTTTGTTTTGAAGCGTTTTAAACATAATGACAATATTTTATTAAATAAGATTATAGAATAAGCAAACTAATGATCAGAAAATAGTTGTATGCTCAAGTGTGTTTTTTTTCTTTTTTCATTTTTAATTATACATGTAATATAGTTATGTCACATTTGAAACGAGTGCCGATGTGTGTGTGTATTTGTGTGTGTACTATACTACTAATTTAGATATTATCAAGTCTGATACCGGATAATTATAAGCGAGCAGAGGTGGAATCAGTATCAAAGCCCAGGTTATTGCAAACAATATTTTCCAGTATATCTTGATAAACTGTCCAGTGAGGATTAACTTTTCTTGTGTTGATAACATTTCTTCTTGCGCAGTTGATCTCGTCGCCATATTTCTCTATCCTTTTTATCGTTTCTTCCAGAGCAAATTTGATATCTTTGGTTAATTAGCAAATCTTTTCTGTCAATACAGAAAAAGTGTCCATTGACCATTTGTTCGTATCTACGAATGTTTACTTTATTTATCTTTCATTTGTTATACTCGTACATTTCATGATTGTCCTTGTCTGACACGTACAGGGTGAGGCATCTGATATTGTTATATTGATTACGTTAAGCTTGACTAATAACTAAAAGAAGTATTTGTATACCATTGTATTTGTTATGACATTTACTTAGATAATAATTAGATAGGTTTAAGTACAATAGTAAATTAACAGTATTAAATTTCATGTTAATTACATATTAAATTTCATGTCATTTACCATTAGTAGTACTTTCATATAACTACAAAGAATTGATACTGTGGAAATGAAATGCAAGATTTGCTACAAGAACGCTACATTGGAAGATAAGGTTATGTAAGTATAAATATTTTTTGTAGTCACTATATTTGTCGGAAATCGCAAAACTATTTAAACAATCAACTATCAATTATACATATTAATAAGGCTCAACATTGGATCTGCTATCTTTAAGATATCTATTCATGCCTTGTATATTAATATTTTATTATATTTTACTAAATACATTACTACAAACATATATTAGATATGAAGTTTTGTAACTTCTCTACTTGTATGTATATACATTCTTGTATTGATTTCAAATTTTATCATATATCTAATCATGATAATCATATCTCATTACAGATTTAACGTAATTTACGAAAAAATATATAATATAATATATAAAAGTTCCCATCACGGTGAGTGTTTAAGTACTTTCGCGGGTCACGAAATAAATGTTATTTTTATTTCGTATCTGTAGCGTGATCTTAAACATGGCGCGCCAATCTGTGTACTGCAATAACGGGCGAGAAAGAGGGCGATCTTGAAACCCTTTGCACCCCTTATGCGCTCTCATTGCATCGCTCTTAACAGTAGTTGTTCGATTCAACGTGCCTCACTCCAATCCTCGTATTCTTAGGCAATATTAATACCGAAAAATATCCTAAACATTTAAGTGAACGTGCGTTCAAAGACGTGTGTTTTAAGTAGCACGTTTTCGATAAGGTAAGTAAATTGTATATTATGCACAATGTACATGAGTATTTGCAAAATTTTGGTATTTTATTTTTGTTGAAATACGTCGATTCTACTTAACCATTGAGCTGAATCGCGTATCTGTTATAGAATAGAATTGTTTCGATTTCGTTTTTTAATATTTTAGTAGTTGACACGATGGAGCGAGATTAAATGTTAAAGGACAAAATTCAGTATGAATGTTACTACATTTGTTATCCTTTCTTTATCTAGTATTAATATTAAAGTAGTTCTTGAATAAAATCAATGACAGCTTTTGTGTCGTATCTAAATGTTGTCAGTTTTTACGTCAAATCAAACGAACGAATAAATAAAAAAAATGGGTTTGAAAGAAGGAAAAAAATCGAACGCGAAAGTGATCTGCGTAGAAAGCAGAAGGAATTATCTTTTTCTTTTTGCGCTTGTCCAAACTTCATGTAACTTTTTGTGCTTGTCCAAACTTTATGTAACTTTTTTTCTATTTCGAGTACAAAATCGTACAAAACCGTACAAATTCGACAAATCGAACGAAAAGGAAGGAAATGTGAGTTATAATTATCAAGCCTATTACAAATTTCCTTGCCGTGATAGCTCAATTACTGCAAATCTAAAACCACGTACGTATAAACACATGGTTCGTTTATCGATAACAGATTTCGCAGCCTTCGCTGTGATTGCCTGAAAAATGAAAAAAACCAACGAAATTTCAAAATAGTCGGATCCATACACGTTGAAAAACATTTTTGCAGTGGGACACGTTTGGATTCTAGACGTTGAAACAATCTCAAGAATAGATACTTGTACAAAAATTTGTTTATTCTTTAAGTTATTACATATGTAATCGAATTTTATACACTATGCCCATACATCGAGTTGATAAGCCGATAAGAATAGCAGAAGGGAGTGAAATGATAATGATTGAGGCAAAGGTGGGACAGAGGGTGCGAAGAGTACACGGTGGTGTTGGCAAGTAGGTGCGGGTAAGAGACAGTGACATGAAAAGAAAGAGGCGAACAACTAGGCCCCAGCAGAGAAAAGGAGAACACAGGCACATGTATTTACCTATACAGTCGGAGAGTAGCGTGTATATATGTACATCGGCTGGAAGGATGGCGAATGCCGCGATATCGATCCCACGCAATATTCCCACGCGTTGTTCCCAGTAGCATTTCCGCGGGCGTAGCGACGTTGAACGTGGCCGCGGTGGTGATAGTGTCTTTTTTGCCGGTGTGACCGTTACTTGTCAACTTTCTGCACATTTATACATATCATTGCTGATATAGGCGAATATAATCATTGGCCTTGACCATTGAACACTCGTATTGGCAATCGGGTCCCGATTAAAGAAACGAATGATCGAGCGATTTTCAAGATCCTGAAGAATATAAGAATAGTTGGCTGAAAGTAATAGTGTGAATACGAAGTAATATTTAATAATGCCATAGACTGTGTTTCATGACTGTAAAATCATTCAAGAATCTTCAATCGATTCGTCATTTCTCTTTCTTCCCCAAAAACGAACTACACGATACTTTTCCCTAGAAAAGGACAGATTACACGTATTGTCTGGAAAGAACAAAAATGCTAGAGAACTCAGATGGCTCGGGAAAATGTTTGAATGTGTATAAATATTGAATGAACTTGTAGATGCTTTTTGTGAATATATTGTGGCTAAGTATAAGGAATATTTTGAAATTTCATTGTAACGGGTTGACTTGCGATATTCGTTCGTATTTTTATCGATAGAATGAAAAAAATGAAAGCTACATAGAACATTGTTTTACAAATTCAGAATGTCAAACATTGTAACGAATACTCTGTTTTCTGGAAATTTTCTGTATTTTCGGATATCATGCGAATTCTTAAATTAGTTTGAAATTTTTTTTAAACGTATCAAAATCCACAGTATATATAGTAATGAGACTGGATTATATATATATATATATATATATATATATATATATATATATATATATATATATATATATATATATATGATATTTGTATTGATTGTGTAGGTATTATATTGGTAAAATTTGAAACAAATCTGAAGATATTCCCTACAGAATATTTCAGTCTCAAATTGAAAATTTTAGGGTGGTTTCATAGTTATGAAACGCAGTGTACAGCTGTTAGATGAAATCAGGCAAAGAAAAGTAATAGAACGTTTTAATTATTGTTAATATTTGTTGTCTTTCAGGTAATATCGTGCGATCGTCGGTGAAAATGTGGGGAAGAGCAAGTATGGCAGCTGTAATGGTCCTATTTCTAGCGTGTTTGTGCACGTTGAATGTGGCCTATGCCAAAGGTATAGTTTTTCTTTGCAGTTCTAACCCTTTGTACTCGTGACTCATCTGTTCACGTCGATTTGGATATAAACCCTTTGATAGTGTAATACAGTGACGAGACGAAAAATTCAGGATTTATAAAATGACTACAGTTTTTTTGTTGTTTCGATCTTTTGCACATTTTTTACATTTGTGGCATATTATTGGAAAAATATGTACTTTCAACTTTTTAAATTATTAGTATAAATAATTAATAATCAATAACAAATTATTCGAAGAAATCGGAAAGGTAATTACGGAAAGAAGTTTCTTTACGAAGAAAGATCTTCCTTTTTTAAACACACTGTAGTCTCTGCATAATTTTTAAACTACCAAATTAATCATTAGGAACAATACTTACTACCCTCTTATAAACTCAATAAATTATATATTTGTTGAATTCTATTCAAAAAAATGAACGATGATATATAATGTATATTTTCTTTACATTTCATTTACAATTAAATTATGTTTATTCACTGCTTGGAGTAATGTCAATGGCATTTGTGTTAATAAAAGAAGAATAATCTTTTTCATCTGACTTATATATTACAATCTACAATAGAAGCTATCCGAAAATATGGGAGGTTACTTGTAAGCCTAATTCTAGACTTTAAAACAATGAAAAGAGTATTTTATAAAAGAGTATTTGTTTCAAACTTCACCAATACATTCACGATTATCGGATCATTGCAGTGCCAATGAAATTTCAAAATGTTTCGTACACCACACACAGATAATACTTTTACAAAAAATTACTATATATAAGTGTCCAAATACCTTTATGAATCATTGTGCATGATACATAATAAGAATAAAAGAAAGTTAGCAGACAATTAATTAAATTTATAGTGGGAAGCATCACAGAGTCCACTTCAAGCGATACTGATGCGGAAAACATTTTGGAACGAGCAACTGCATGGTTATGGAGTCAACGAAATAAAAATGCTGGTTGGGGAAACGACACTCACCGAGTGTTGCTGGTCCTCCGACTAAGCAATCTCTCGCGAGAGGATAATGTTGCACCTGCCGCTCCCCTCGAACTGCAACTCAGCAGCAAACAAATGGAGCTAGAAATAGTCTTGCTATTATGGAGGTAAAAAATACTCGTTTTTTAATAGTTTCACAACAGGTAGTACAGATAAGTACAAGGGTTTATACGTAGTTGGATGACGTTCACAATTGAATGACTTATAACTGTAGCAAAAACAATCCTCATTCATGTTCGTCCTTCTCTAGGAAGTCAAGGCATCATGACATGTTTACAGTTCTTCGAGTTTCGAACGTATCTCTAATGGACAGAAAAGTGAAAAGGAACTCCGAAGAGGAACGTCTGAATAAAATAAAGCGCAATGTATTGTTAGATGCAGGATCGAAACCCGAAGAATCACAAATACGTCTGTCAAAAAATATTTGTCATCTAGTAAACAGCGTGAAAGTTTAAAATCTAAAATTCTTTAATTACTATTCGGCTATAGATCTTGGTAATTATCGATGTCTCGCCCAGCTCACCGATTTCGATGACTTTTGAATATGTCGTCGGGGGCATGATTCTGTTGAACAACTGTTTTCTATACATGCAATTGTCGTTAGGGTTTAGTTTCCAAAATAGTCGTAAAAAGCTGTCGGTGTGTCGTTACAGTGATTTCTGCTTATAATCGTGCGCCCATGACAGTCTATATGTCACTATTGGTCACCTCACATAAGTCCCCTAAAATGGGATCGAATCCAAACATATATGAACGTTAAACAAAGGACAAAAATTGTTTTGTTTTATCCATCTACCGCGCCGTTGTGGAACGGTTCGCAACCAATACTGACAATATACGCTAAGACAATATACGTAGACAGAATTCAGTGTAGCGGTAACGACAGTATTTTGCAAGTATTGTAAGCATAATCAAATATGTTGATTTCTTCATCATATTTAAAAATTATCGAAATGAGGTGGGTGAGATATCGATAATTATTTAGATAATTCTTTTTTTGCAAATTTATGTTTTCATGCAGTCAATTAATGAAGTAGAATTTAAGCAAACATGCGTTTTACCTATTGAAAATTATAGCGAGTACTCTATTTTGAATATATTTTAAACAGTTTTGTATTTTATATGCGTTCAGTATATCTTTGTATCCTTAAGTTTCGCATGAATGCGTAAAAATCCGCAGATTTGTTATTATTCATTCAAAAAATAATGACAGCATTTTTCTATAGACACAGAGAAGTTGGTTTTTCGCCGGTTCGACTGGCACGCTACACTCTTGCCTTAAACGCTATGTGCACGGATCCAAGACAGTTTCACGGTCACGACTTGATTGGAACGCTTCAACATCACGAACCACCGACCGATTATGAGTTCGCCCTTACAACGCTAGCTGCGTGCAACGCACAAGCTCATGTAAGGAAAAGACAGATACGTCGACTGCTTGATATTGCGAACGCTGCTCAGGATCATAATGTGGGTGAGTGATTTCAGAGTTCCCGATATTCTTCTGATTCCGTCGGAGTTGTTAAGAGTTTTTTTATATGGGGATACGCAGACTCATGAAAGTATTTATAAACATTTGTGTTCGAACATTGGTTTCTATGAATATACAGATGACGCGTGTTATACAGAGCTTCTTAAAATTTCGTTAGTAACGCAATAAGACACGAGTATCATAATTATATGTATCGCAATATGAAACCAATCGGAAAATTCACAGTATTGTTCGCTTTAGCTTTCACAGTTTGGGGCAAATCTGCGTGCTTATCTGGCTTGGTGACTTCTGAGAATTTAGCTGATCGCGAGGGAAGACGAAAGAACGAATGTAAGTGAGATATTGATATCGGGCACGAGAGCACGCGGCCTGCAGTGAGGCAATGAGACAACAACGTAAAGGCTCCTATACACGTTGAGACATGTTGCGATGCGTGTATCGACACTTAGATTTCACGATACATGTTACAATTCATGTAGTTCCATATCAGAGAATCGGTATCAAAAGCAACTTGTATGGATGCAAAAATCAGAATCCGATCCGAGAAAAGCCCGATTTGGATGCAAGTTTCAACGCGTAGAGGTAGAGGGTAGCATACCAAGCATACCATTGAAGGTAGCCGAAGATAATTTACAGTAGATTCTTATCATTGAATTTTATTCATCGATCCTTTGAATTAAAAAATCACTTTGTCTCGATTAACCATCGTTATGCCCATTTCTTCCAGACTTTTAATTTTTTAATTTTTGTAATCAACATAATAATACTAGAATATATGGAAAATAATTAGACATTTCGAAACAATTGTTTCAACGTCGGTATCACACATAATCACAAATGGAGAAGAACTGGTAATGTCGAGGTGAACTGATGCTGATGCAAATTTCATGAAACCTAGGCGTCGACACGTACGTCGCAACATGTTATAACGTGTATAGAGAGGGGCCTGCACGTTGAGACTCTATTTCCAAGAACTTCTGGCAAATCCGAACACCAAAGCGAACACTACTGTACAGAGAAATTACGAAATATTTATTGCAAACGTATATCCAAGCACATAATAAGTGTTAACTATGATCTCACTGAATATTATTACCGCTTTATTAATATAATGGATAATTGACTGTTTGAAATGAAGTATCACTCAAGAGCAAATGGTCGACATCCTGTTACAGAATTAAATGGATATTGTATCACATGAGTATTTCCCATATTTTAGTCTCGAAAGTATATCTCATACACGTATTGTGAAATACGTATATATATTGGCTAAAGTATTGGCAAACAACAACATATTAATTAGTATGCTAGAAATTTATCAGGATAGGTTTATTCCTTCAAGATTCTGGAGAGATAAGTGTCGCGCGGTCCTTCACAGTCACAGTCCGCTTACAAAAAAGGTATCATTGCCTTCCCTACTCATCTGGCCAAATCCTTTAGACTTTAGATTTAGACAAAGTCTTTATTATTTGGCAATGCGACCTTGCGTCGCGTTAGTCAACTACCTTACGCATCCTAAACAGTCGTATCATCGACGCTTCGTTTCATAGTTCAACGCCTTGGGATCGCGCCGGCTATCGACTTTTCAAACATGCACACAAGCGTCTTGCCAAGGTTCTTACCCGAGCCCTCGGCCCAGTCACAAATTACGGTAAGGCTAGATAGTGGCGAGCTATCTGCTACAGCGTCGTGAAGAAAATGCATTGCCTCTAACAAGTATGTAAGTGCTATAATAAATAGGATAGCGTGCGATTACTTTTTATAGCCCCATATGAAAGAGCTCTTATTGTTAGACTATTTCTGAATTGGTTTTTCAAAACAATCACGTTCCTTTATCTCATAATTTCTTTTTCTGATCTTAGATACTGTCGCAATGGTAATCTTAGCCTTAAGGTGCATCGTTCAGGACCACAGACATCGAAATCTCCATCATTTTGTGCGCAAACCATCGATTGGTTTAGCACAACAGCAAAGACTCGATGGTAGTTTCGGAGACGTTCGTACAACGGCCTTAGTAATGCAAGCCCTCGAGGAGGCAGAAAATGAGCCTGCTGATAATTGGAATAGATCAGCTGCTTTAGCATGGTTAACCAGTCAGCAACGAGCCGATGGTTCTTTCGCTGGTGATGTTCGTGCGACCGCTGAAGCACTTCTAGGAGTGACACCACGTGGTTTAGCGAGTATCAGAACGCTTGATTGCGGACAAGGACCTAGCGAAACTTCATTACCGAAATTCACTACAAGTGGTAATGGTAAGTACTTTCCCACTTGTCATTCCTCTTTTCTTCTTTTTCATACACATACAGGCACGTCCAGTAATCGTTAGTCGAGTAATTTAGTAATTTATCGCGTATGAGCATAGGATAGTTTAGTCAAATACAATACATTCAATTATTTGGCCCACGAACACTTACTACGGAACCTTTTTTATGGGTATATTATGTGCATTATGCAAAACTCTTTGAAATTTCGCTACCGTTATATATAACTCATAATAGTTGAATCTGAAAGCAATGCGAAAATGTATATGTCTATAACCTACAAAATATTTATTGCAAACATATAGTTATTGCTTGTGAAAAATTAGTATACAAAATGAATAATAGTCTTAAAACATACGTGTACAATTAGTGGTAAAGACTAATACTTGTACTAATAACTAAAGACTCATTACATATATATGTATTATGGCTTATTAATATAATGACTAATTGACTGTTCAAATGCTTTGGTTATCTTCGTGAAGTGTATGCTTTTAATAGACATTCCGTAATTTGTACGTATATTTTCAGATCTGTTTTAAATGTTATCAATATGATCGCGACTATTGTGTCTCCTTACATTGTTAATGAGACTTCAAAGTGTTTTGTATAATACAGAGTGGTAGGAAAAAGAGGCTCGTAATTTTTAAAGCAGGTAGTACTCGCCAAACGATGAAAAAAGTTCTAATAAGCACGGGTCGAAAAATCAATGTTATTAAAATTGTGAACAACTTTGTTTCGATTAAAGTTTGAGACTAACATTCTTTTTTTTCCTGGTTACAAAAGATTCTCTCCATGTCCTCCTTCCATTTCTACATGCGCTTGACACCTTCATATCAGAGAATTCCATATTCTTTATAAAATTCCTGGACGCGGAATTCTAATTGTCTCACTGGCATTTTGTATTGACACATAGACATTGAGACGCGCATATATACGCGTCGTTTTCTCCCTTCTATATGTATGTATGTATATGACGGGGCAGCGTATTACATTTTGAATAACTTTTCAAAACCTAATCCTACGAGTCTCTCTTTTTTATCATCCTATATATGTATACGCATAAAAGGTTCTGGTAATTATCGATATCTCATCCACCTGATCGATTTTAATGATTTTTGAATGTATTATCGGGATATGATTCTGAACAACTTTTTTTCTATGTGTACATACAAACCGCCGCTCGGCCTTAGTTTCCGAGACATTGGCAAAAATTTATCGGTACCACCACAGTGAATTCCTTCACAGCGAATTTTCAATTGCGCATGCGTGACAGCGTATACATATGTCTGCATTAACTAACCTTAAGTCCCGCTTCGATGCGGTGGTCGCATATATTGTAACGCCTAACATAATTCATATCTTTTGTTTGTAATTTATACAGGTTTTGGTTAGGTGCGATTTTATCCCATCAATAATAACGCTGACACTGTAAGGGACGCGCAATTATAAGCAGAATTCACAGTAGTAGTATCGGCAATTTTTGCAAATATCTCGAATACTAAGAGCGAGCGGTGGTTACAGGTATAGGAAAAAGTTGCTCAAAATATTGATTTCTATAACATATTGAAAAGTCATCGATATCGGTGAAGCGGATGATACCAATAATTAACAATATTTTCGTGGGCCGCTCTTTGCTCGTTTTGATGAGTACTACATTACATGCATCTGAAGTTTGATAGCAACTTTCTGAAGCACCCTGTATAAGGCATTGAGATACAAACAGTTTTTTTCTTGTAGCGTCGATAGTTTTTTTTATGGCATTATATTCCAAAGTGAAATTGCTATTTTTTGAGCCCGATCCACGGTATAGTTGCTACCTGTATGCTACAGTTACACAATTTTACAAATATTCCAATGCAATGCCGCAGAGCCAGCGGCGATTTCAGGCAATCGCAACGACAGTGTATCGATATCTGTAATTTCTGGAGGCAGTATCGCGGGTAATGTTACCGTTGGGAATATCGAAACTAATGGAAACAATGGGAATAACGGGAACAATGGCAATAATGCAGTAAACACGCTCAACACGAGCAATACCGATGGTATGATCGTTACCGCTGCAACACCGATTATGGTGAACGTCTCTTACACTCTATGGGTTGGCAGCAACGTAAACGAGACATACAGTTTGATAGTGACCGCATCTAAAAACGAAACATTTTACGAAGTGATGCTTCTAGCCGCAGAAATGTCACCGCATTTCCAATTTGTTGCATCCGAATGGCCGAATGGGCATTATGTTCACACGATAGCAGGTTACAAAGAGGAACCAATGTCCTATCATTATTGGTTGTTATATCGACTCACTTCTCCGCCAGATCCAGCCTCGCCACCGGGTAATCAACTGGTTGCACCTGGGGGTATGTAAAAGCGGAAAAATACACTGCTCAGTACAATCAAGGGACCATTATACTATCAACTTGTTATTTTTTATTTATTGTCATAGATAATCAAGATAAAAGTAAAATAATATTCATAATATTATTTCTAATGTTTTTTATTGTATTATAATGTATATTTATATGGTTACTTATTAATTTTTCAATATTTCAATATGGGACTACATCTGTATGTTTTGGTTTGTACAAAAGGGGATGATTTAAATGTCGTGTTGCTTATTCCATTAACATACGAACTATTTATTATTTATTAGTAATTTGAAGATATGTAAACAATTTCTTCCTTTTGTTAGTCACTGTACGAAGACTATAGAGAAGGTACATGATAAGTCACGTTTTCCATTTTTCATTAGAAAGCAGTTATGATGCACCAAAAGATATCGTCAATCAAGCTCATATTACGAAAATTGTCTTTGTATTTTATTTTGAGACTAAATGTACCTTTCATTCTTTCAAAAATTTGAAAAATATTGCTCGTCATAATATTAACTTGAATAACATCAAATTCAGCCATTTATACAATTCCTCTATCTCTAATAGAGATTTCCAAGGTATCTCAACAAAATATTCGACACCAATTGTAATGGCTGTTGAGACTTTCTAAATATGAAAAAATATTTTGTACAATATTTTTCACATTACATATGAATCTACAAAGTTTTATCAAACTCGAGGTGTCAGACTTGAGTGATTGGCGTCTCTTGTTAAAATTTCCTTAGACTCGTATATACAGGGTGTCATACGTAACTAGGACGAGTTATACATAGTGCTGAAACGATGAAAGGTAGAAAAGAATTTCGTTAAATGAAATTAAATAGTTTCGAATAATACATGGTCCGGTGTGTATGTATATCCGTATCCATTCTGGAAGTGATAGGATTTTAAAGATTTTAAGATCATCTCTACTTTTTAAATGGATTTATAAATCTTTCTACATATCAACCGCTGTGTCTTTTGATTCTCTATGCTTTATACAGAAGTAATAGAATTAAAGGATATTTCAATTTTATATAAAGTTCATTAAATCGAGTATATGGGAGATATGGAAAACATAAACATACAAATGCTGCATTGTCTTCTTTGTCTTTTATACGATAACAATAAGATTTTACAAAATTAATGTTAAAATCTCTTTTAAACTAAGCAATTTTCCATCTATATATTTTATTGTATATGTATACACTTTTTTTTAAAGAATACAACGATTCAACGATTGGTGTATAAACAAATGGGTATATAGATCTATTTGAAAAAATGGAGGTGATCTTAAAATATTCGAAAGGTCATCAACTTGGGAGTAGTCACCTACTCTAGAACATGTATCATTCAAAAGATTTTAATTTTGTCTAATGAAATTTTTTTCTATCTTTTACCTTTTACTATAGTTATAGTTTGTCCCAGTTACATAGAATACCCTATATACATATTACATATATCCTTAATACCAAGAGTACTTCATGCGTCACTTCCTCATCCTAATATCGACATATCGACATATGTATGTACATGCATATCATCATCCCAACACCGTTACTATGCTCTAACTAGAACAATCTTTTAGGTGTGGATGACCTACAGATCAGCGAGGGAGATCACTATCTGTTCTGGTATAAAAAGCTATGAGAATCTGCAGCATGTTGATTTTCGGTTGAACCAAACGAGAACCAGAAGGAGACAAAGGAACGGATCTACTCTGAGTGTGTGTGTGGGAAGAGAGAGAGAGTGAGAGAGAGAGAGAGAAAGAGAAAGAAAGAGAGAGAGAGAGAATTGAGGAATAAGGAGAATGATGCAAGAGCAAAGAGTAAAAATTCTTATCGTTAGTCATGCGAAAAGGGCTCACTTTATTCACTGCCATCGCTAAAACTCACGTACAACACTGTACGCGACATTTTCCTGGAACATCCTTGCATCGTTCGTATGTCATGTTCTTAGGAGGGTGCCGAAGAAAATAGAGCTGGCAGTGACTGATTTTCTCAAACTCTGCTCTAAACCGAAACCGATTCAATGAATTGGTGAATTGGCGAATTGGCGACACACGACATCGCTACTTGGACTGACGTGGTACGGGGCAATAACGAAAATACCATGAGTATCGTAATTTAAGCTAACAGCATATTTTCTATGAAACTGCAATGCACAACCACATTGTACCTAAGTACTTATACGATATGGCGATAACGTATGACGTATAGTATCAACGTATTGATTGATATTTCAATAAATCCCATATCTATATTATATTAGTAACCTAACCTATTTCTTGGTATCTTGCTGCGCAATTGCTTTATAATCACCGAATTCCTGCGCTACAAGACGAAACGTCTGCTTGCCACGATAAATAACATACACGAAAAAGAAATTTCCCCTCCAGGGGGAAGAATATATTTCGATCGACGGTTTTTGATAATTTGCCTAACGTTGTAATATGTATACAGTATGTTTTGTTTCTTGGAATGAATAAAATGTCAAATTACAAATTGTGCATGACGTTTTATCCCCTCGAAAAACTGCAACATAAACGTAGGATACAATTGTAAATGGAACTGCATATCTTATTTAAAAAGTTATATTTAATATATTTTTCATGGACTCGTTTGTATCATAGATTATATTATTACATTATTGTCGTTGTATTTATTATTGAAAGAAACTTTTTGTTTCAAAAGGGTTAAGAAGTTCATTATATACAGTTCTTGGAATAGGTAAGGTACATAAGGTTTTTTAAAAGTTGATAGAGAAACTATTGTGATTAATTCTATCAATGACGAATCGTGTATTTAATTTCACATTAACATTACCATTAACAAGGTTTAAAATAAACAATTTAAATTTCATGTGGTATATGTGTAGGTGCTACAAAAGGTATTTGTACACCATTGTATTTCTTATTGCATCTAGATACTAATTAGTTTGATTCGACTACAATAAATTTTACATCATTTAATAGTATGTACTTTCATACGATCGCAAGAATTTGATATTTTGATGGAAATGATATGCAGAACTTAATAAAAAAGCGCTTCATTGGAGAATAAGGGTACGTATAAATACTTTTTGTAGTCCCTTGTATATCTGTTGGTTTCACAAGGAGATAAGAAGTATTGTTTTTGATTATTAGTTGCTCATTAATTCATATAGTTTAGCAACATACATGTATCGCTAATATAAATTGACGAAAGTAATCACATAGCAGCGATGTAAATGATTACGCTGTTAAACGGCAGCAGAAGGTTAATTATTTTGCATTAATTACTTGCATAAAGGCAACTGCTTTAGATACTAGCGTTAGCCACATATTCAGCTATTTGAAATTGAACCGTAAGTACGTGATTGACTCAATGTTATCAGCATCGTAACTTCGATTTATCGGTAATTAGTTGCAATAATAAAGTGAAGTATTGACACAGATCTGTTTCTCATGTAAAATCCTAATAAATCTATACAATATAGATTATTTATCCAATCTCTTATAAATTATAAGATAGAAATTTCGGCTTTAAAGTTTAAATATGTTCAGTGAATTCCGGTTATTTGGAACACATCGGGACTAGCGTATCATATATATAAATACATACATATATACATATATACCTACGTGTATGCATGTAGGTGCATACGTAAAATGTTATAAAATAAACAAACTAGTTGAAGACAGTTTTGAAACAAGGACAAAGTTACAGCAAGCGGAAACAAACGCGAAATACAACACATAAGCAACGCTCTATGTTGTGTCTGCGAAAAAAATGGCAAGGCAAAGAAACGCGGGTCTGATTGGTTATTTCTAAAGGAGCGTTCAAACGATTAATATTATTATGAATGTTATCGTCAATACTCAGGGTCCTCAACATTATCACACGTAACAGACCTTTAGACTCTATACATACATACATATATTGTTAATACAATGTTGAGAACCACTTTGGTCGCTTACGAAAAGGGCATTCGTTTATATTATTTTATATCTTTTTATATGGACTGCGTAGAGATGTGCACGTATTTGAGGACGCAACTGTATGATGACTATTTTATCCTCGAGACTTACCAACTGGACTGATCTGTTTTCCTGTTATCGTTGGTCTCATAAAATTGATCAAGTACGCATACTAGCAATAGGACTGTCTCTCAAATAGTATTTGTATATGTATATGTATGACGCCGGAAGAAGAATTTTTTTCCGGTGGTATAGCCAATCGAAACGTTGTATTTTTATACACACATATGTGTGTAAGTAATGACTCTATTGATAATAACAGTTCATCAAAACTGTCTATATTGATTCGAAAATAAGCGAAAAATTTGATAGGACAAGCTCTTAGATCATCGCACAGTATAGCGTGTAATACTTTCGTTTCAACAATCGTTCGCTGGAGAAAAGCACAAATTATTGCAGTTTTTTCAAAGTACATGGCGAAAACAGCAACAAAACTGTTTCGCTGCATTATGTGAGCGACAGCGACAAAATAGACTGACGTTAGTGCGCGGGGGCCCTAATAGACTCAATACGATCATGCAGATAAGCACTCGTTTTGTCCGAAAGCGTCACGTTACAAACAAGACCATATAGCAAAGCGTGATGGAGAGTGAAGGAAAAGAATAGTCCACTCTTGTCCTTGTGTTGTCCCGTTTGCTATCTTCTCATTCTCGTATAGAGTACTGCAAACTGCAGTCATCTGTCTCAAATAAGCAGCACACTGTCCCAATTAAAGTGAAGAAAACTAGGACTATTTATTCGATTAGGACTTTTTATTTTTTAAATCGTGTTCCAAATAAACGGTTACCTAGATTAATTGCTGTGGCTCAAATAAACGGAATCCACTATATATCATAATTTATTATTGTTATCTTACAAATATGTAAAAGACGTTAACAATTCTTTGGCATTTTACCTTTTACTTAACCTCATGAATTGTATTATTTTCGTATAACCCCTTTCCACTACTAATTAATTTTACGTGTCCTTATGGTGCGTTTAGATTACACCAAACGTATGAACGCACGTTTCTCCATTCTGACAAAATTTCGTAACTAAAAGGCATAAACGAGTATTCGTTCGCCGTTTAGCGATTGCTTGCCGAATCGGAGATCGAAAATCCGAATGCTTTAACAGTAAAAGTGCTCTACACCTTCACGATGAACGCGAACGAATGGAACGTTCGTAGAAATTAGACCGAGCATCTGAAATGTTTAATAGTTATATTGGGACTCGTGACAGCGATATCTGACGAAGGAACTATAATTGACTTAACGAAAGAAAAAAAAGGAGAAGAACAAACAGGAAAGAAACATTTTAAAATCGCGTTAGCACTGTGAAGAGGTACGACTGTCGCGATTATATTGGTAAACTTTGAAACTTTGAAGATTACGCAACTATTTAATTATTTGTTATGTTAATAAGCTACTACATGCAGTGAAACCATCTTTGGTATTAATCGTATATTCAAGGCTGCCATTCATGCTGTGTACTAATTTTTCACTAATAGTAAGCATATGTTTTCAATAAACGTCGCGTAACCTCTATATACATTTCCTGTTAAAAATGACAACGTGAGTTCGCGCTCGCCATCCATATGCAGATGCGCTAGTTACAATAAATAGTAACTAGAAGATAGTTCTAGATACAATCGATAGATTTAATCGATAGGTTTAAGATGTTCTTTTGTTTTTATCCCTAGTCCATGTAAGAAAGTGCGATAAAGATTTTTCGGCTCAGAATGGTGTGATAGATTTATCCAAAGAATAAAATAATAGCTATTGTGATCCTACCTCTGAATACAGAAATAACAACATTTTCAAACTGATTTCAAATTTTACTGTTACAGTCACGAGTATCGCTATAGCGTTAACGAAATGTCAAACAGTTTCGTATAATGCACATCTTAGTATATTCATGAAAATGTTCTGTGCTAAGTGATCGAATAGTTTCGTGAGCTACTGTATTTCATTGAAACTCGTTTCTTCATTTCTCTTTCTCCTCTCTTTTCTTTTTCTCATTTTTCTATTGTTTATAACCATCGATTACATCACGGCAATTATGCGGATATGGTGAACGAGGATCAGCAAGAGTGTACAGGCGATCGATGCATACGTTCGAGGGAAAAACGAAAACTCAGACAGAGAGTAAAAACCGGCGTGAGGGGGAAAAACATGAAACAGATATCTACGCTGGCGAGATATTAGCCGGGAAATTGTTGACGAGACATTCGCCTGGAAAAATTTGTATGTAATCTGTTCGTGGTAAGTCGATGTTTAAATTTCGACTTGCTACCGTATAGGTAAAAATATTGCAGCGTAAAAATGCCACGCACGCAAGAACCTTCGTAGGCAATGAAAGATACGAACGAAAAGTATTAATAATACTATTATTGGATTGGCAATACCACCTATTGACAAAATCCGCAATCACTTAGTTGCCAACCCAATAACATGTAGTGCGTTTAGACCAAATGAGCGAACGCTTGACCTTTATCCACTTTAAAAAACTTAGAAACAAGAGTGTAAACGAGCCAAGCATCACAAATAACGAATGCCCGGCAAATTGGAAACCGAACATCCGAATGCTTTGACGATGCTCTAAAAGTGCTCTAAAATTCTCTAAAACCGCCTGTTCGATTATTTTCATTTTCATTGCGGCAAAAGTGACCCAGTATAGTACACGTAATATGTACATACGTTCAATGTTGGATTTTTTTCTAAATATGTATATGTAGATGCTAAAAAATGTGCGTGAATATTTTTGATCAGTTTAAAATATTTTTAAGAAGGGAAAAAGCATTTTTGTCCAATAATTTTGTAAATCGGATACGTTTATGAAAATTATATTTATAACAGCGCAACTGTCATCCTGGGTGCAAATGGTTAAACCTTGAAAAATAGAAATCTTATTTTTGAAGATTCTATTCTTGTATATACTATAAATACGTGGCGATTTATTTATCTATTGATGAGAAATTATTTTCTTATCGTATATTATTAAAAAAAAACAACTAATTCATCGTATTAATTGCATAATCCAATTCCAAATTTTCTATTCCTCTTAATCGTTTCTTTTATTTAAACGTGAAAAAAGATTGCGTTGCATTCAAATTTCGCATTTGAGTTGCTTCGAACGAAACTCGTTCTATTTCAAAGGGGTCACCATCTTTAAGGTATTTTCTGCTTTAAATCGCACGCTGTAAAATGCGCACTGTACGACTTTTAACGGATGGTTACGAAAAAGAAACCACAAAATTATTAATCAGAAGAAAAAAGAATATTTCTCTGAAAGAATGATTTCCAAATAATTGAAATTTTATAGATGTTCTACAAAACATTTGTTAAACTATTCTTACGTGGAAATCAAACTGCAATGATTTGATTTTTTTATAATTCGTTATCACCGTACCTACCTGTGTATAACCCGATTAAATTAATTTTTAAAAGTCAATATATGTATATATGTACAATAATAAAACTGGCGTTTGTAATTGTCATACCTTAGAGAATCATTTTGTTGCTTTACAATTATATTCTCTTTATCTCCAGACACTTCAATTCTTCAATTGTAAGACATATTTTATATTCTATATTGACAGAGAGATTCCCAATATGAATACAACCACAAACTGCCATTTAAACAGCATGACGTTAAAAATAAAATATATATATATATTATTTCATATATATACATATTACTATATACAAGAAATGCTAAAAAAAAGCATTGCTATATTTTTTAACAAGTACTATACTATTCACATAACAAGTACTATTTATATTCTAGTTCATACTCCATGAGAAGGTAGCAGGCGACGCTTCTGACTATTAATCCTAAATTAATTTATTTCTATTAAAAATTAAATCATTAATTCCCTCAATTTGATCGAATTATTGTAAATTGCATATTCTTATTGTAAATTATAAATCGACCAAAGTCTCCGGACACTTATGAGCGGCAGTGCATGCATGTTAAGATTATGAACACGTCGGTGTTTGATAGTCTGATTGTTAGTAGAAAGCGAACATTAATCGTAAATGAAATTCGTCGCATCTAGCGAAACCAGGAAAAAGGAAAGAAACAAGGAATCACACAATACATAATTAATCATTCAACACGGTATTTCGAGGTTTGAATGCAAAATGGCTACGATCGATCCATCGCACTGCCGACGAAATGATTTTGTAACAAGGCTCTCCCGACAGTTTCGTTCCGTCCCGTTCTCTCGATCTCTGCTGTTCTCTCTTCCTCCCCCTCGCCATTTCTCTTTCCGTCTGACGTTTGTTCGTTGGACGTCTGGTTCACGACCTCGTTCTATTCTTGCTGAAATTACGACGCTCTGTCGAGGCTTCTAAAGAGAAACTAGCCGCACTTATGCTTGCGAGCGGAAACTGGTTGAACATCGTGCAACACCGAAAGAAATCGGTTAATTACAATGATCGAACTAACGAGTTACTCGCTTTTCTTTGTCACCTTTTCATCTACCTAAACAAAATCAACCGAATAGATCAGAAAATTGCAATTTTTAATTTTTATTCACCTTTATTCATGAATTTCTTTCATTTAACGTCATAGTCTTCGTTCGTACACTTTGATCAAATTTTATATATTGTTACTACGAATCGGCCAAACTGTCCACATATTTGCGGCTAATGATGCACTTGAACCAATCGCTATTTTTAAGATTTTACCACGGACATTCGCTGCATGGATCCATAGAATAAGAAATGACAGAAAATAAGAGAAATGAAAGAAAAACTGAAAATAGTGAAAATAGGGATTAGAACAGAGGGTCAAGGTGAATATCGCTGATAATTTCCTATTTTTTGAATTTTTGGTACAGACACATCGCATAGATTAGTAAAATGAAACAAAATGGAAGGAAAGGTAGGATAAAAAGATTGAGCATAAGAAGAAGAAAGAGAAAAAATTGAAGGTGAAAGAAGAAAGTAAGAAAGTCGAAGTAGAGTGGGTAGACGGTTTCGAGGAGTAGGCTCTATATTTATCGCGGCAATAAGGCGGCTCGAGGCCGAGTGTCGTCGTCGTCGTCGTCGTCGTCGTCAAGCTAGAGGGCGAAGGGAAAACGGTAATAGTGTGGGAAACGTCAGAGTGTAGACCGGCGTCGTCGGGACAATCGGTGGCCGTCGTTATCGTTAACGACGCACCATCCAATACCGTCGTCACTCTCTCCTATTTCTTTTCTCTTTTCCATTTCCTTTTTCTTCCTGCTTCACCCTCTCTACCTTTTCCTCTCACTTTCCTAGCGCGCGCTTCTGTTTTACTCGAATCGCACGGCCATTCGGCTGCTTAACCACCGAACCATCCAGCCCTCGCAATCTTTCTGACCACCCAACTATCCAACCAGCTGACCGGCTACTAAACAGTTCGTTGGAAATTCGTATTAGTCGAAATTCGTGTTTAAATTTTCGTTAGGATATGAAACACAAGATTGAGGAATATCGAAATAAACCACTATCCACTATCCACTTGAAAGTTTTCTATAAGTAAGCAAAATATTTTGAAATATTTTCGCGATTCGCGAGCCAGTGTACTTGTTAACGGTAACAACCGGCGATTCGTAGTTTGAGTTGAAACCGTCAAGGCTGCCGATTTTGTCGTTCGTCTCGTTCTTTTCCAAGGGTTTATATCGTTCTGACACTATTACGGAGCTATCTCTGTTAAGTTAGCGCCGCGTCGCCGCGTCATCGTGCCGCCAACAGCACGTTGCTATACCACGCTACGATGGCTCTCTAGTTCTCTCTGGTTCTCTCTGTTCTGACCATTCCCTTGCCGATTCACGACACGAGGCCACGCCAGACCACATCTAGCGTGACCTAGGCTGGCGTGGCACGGTATCGTTTATCGCACAGAGCCAAACTCTTGGAAGGGATCTACGCGACGTCTCACGTATCTAGCATCGAATGCGGCAGGAACGAGGCTATTACGCGAGTGCGCATACATATCCACGCCAAACGATCGACGGTGTGCTTGCACGCGAGTCTCACTTACCGTGTATGAGTTTATGCTTGACTTCGTGAGAAGAATAGACAAAGGCCGAGCGAGAAGATTACGAACGAATAGAAATGCTAGAAGAAAACAATGTTCTCTTCATAATGTATATAAATTGCTTAAAATGTTCAACATCGAGTTAATTTTTCAATGTCGAAGTACCATTCTCGTTGGTTAGCTGAAAACTGGCTTCGTCAGAAGTTGAATATATAAAAAGATATTGTCAAAGACATTTTCGGATGTAAAAAAATGTGTTAAAGGTCGTCGTTTTAAGGAAGACACCCGGTCGTCTTTTTATATGTAGGTCCCTTAACGTTAAAGCTTGTATTTATGTTTCAATGTTGAATTATTCTTTCGAGAATTACATAAAAACTAGCTTCGTCAGAGATTATGTAAAAATGATTTTGTAAAAGGCATTTTTGAATATCGATAGGAATGAATGTCGGAAATAATGGTTTTGAAAAATTGTTTCAAATCCAGACTTCTGCTTTATCGCAAATTTACCTAAATTGTTTAATATCGATGATCATTTACGAAAGAAACTAAGACAGGCTTTGACTATATGCAATAGAATGATTTATTTCAACTTTAAACACACGTATATTTTAAACATGGAAATATTTAACAAAAGTAATACGTGGGATAAATTTTAAACATTAATTTTTTGCATTTTAATTAGGGGAAGCAGTCTGTTATGTTCTTCAGATCATTTTTGAACCTATTTCTCCAACGTTAACAAATAATTTTAAGTGATCAGTGGTAAATAGTAATAGTTAAGCAAATATTAGTTATTTAAAGACGATATTTGCTATAATTCATGTCAATAGATGAATGAAGCTAGGTGATAAACATATAAAAAATTCTACAAACAGATATTCCATCGTTTTATATGGCTTTTATTTCTATACGTAAACGAGCATGTTTTACTTTCTACAATAGACAGGGTTACAAGTCTAGCTATATCAAATAGAAAAGATATTGAAATAGTTTCACATATATGAAAGATAAATATCAACTTGTCATTCATTAAAAATTGATATTAAAAGCGACTGTACTGCATTTTTTTACCTTATTTCAGAGTAGTTATCCCATTTATGATTATAAAATTTTCTCAATTCGATATAATCATTCATACACGTTACAACTCAATATCAACAAGTTGGACGATAAAAGGAGTGAAATTTTAAAAGTAAATCTTGGAAATTATGCAAGGTGTTTGTCGTAAAACTGTAAGAGAAGAAGTCTATAACCCACAATTTGCAACTTGTCAGCTTACTCGTATTATTAGTTGATAAATAATATTGTGTTAGTAAATCATTAGCGATTTGAGATCAGTAACAAAATTAAAATGATGGACAATGAGAGAAACTATGGCCTCTACCGGTATGTCTCGTGATATTACGTATCGTAGGCACCTTCACTTTTATCTTTAGCGCGAAGCAATAAGCAATACTGGTATCAAGTACCGCAGAATGAGTACTGGAGTTTCAGAAACTCGTGCGGCGCGTTCACCAAAACGGTTTATTTTCATCTATCTTTCGTTATTTCATTCTGTTTCGCTTTTATTCTCACGCTAGCTCCGTCGATTAATCAACTGATCGATTATATGTGGAGATCGGTGCAGGAGGAAAAACATGATACCGAGCTTTTTGTAGATTTGTCACTTTGTGAATGAGCAGGAGAATTTTAACATAACATTATCGAAAGACAATGTTGTCCTTTAAAAATGGCTGATAACACTTTCGTGGATGTCCAGGGTACAATTATTAAGAGAAAAAATATTTTAATATCTTTCGATTCTAATTTCTTTTTTCCTCGTAAAGATATAGAAAATGCGTAGAAGGAGAAACAAAATGTTTTAAACTGAACTTACATTTAATCCAAATTTCCACGCGTTTCATGAAAATGCCAGGAGAGTAAGAGAGAAGACGAAATAAAGATAATCGAAGGCAAAACGAGGAAACAGACAGCAAGAGTAGAAGCAAAGCGTAAAAGAAGAAAAAGGTTTCTTCGCCTGCCAGGTCCATAGACATCGGTTTCAACGTTTCAAGTCCAGAGAATAGAGGCTACAGTTATTAATACTGCAGTAAACCCTTAACGGGGGTTAAACTCTGCGTGATCGTTAGTCTCTTCAAAAACCTCGAAAATACTTCTTTTTTCTAATTATATATATCCTTGAAAGAGCAAAAACCGAAGAAAATAAAAAGGTGATGAGAAATTATTAAAAACATTCTACGTATGCTAGTAGCTTTTTTAATCATAACCCAATAAGAAGAAAAGAAAGAACTCCTCCGATCGACAGGAACGAAAGAAGAATAGAAAAAATTAGCGTGGCAACGAGACAGTACACATTAGAAACGTCTAACGAGAATCGAGCGATTCACGTTACTACAGTCGGCGAACCAGAGAGCTGACCAACTAGATAGGCTTCTACCACATCTAAACGAAGCCGCACATGCACGTTCCGGGTACGCCGGAGCTGGGCGAGAGGCAAGGTATGCGAGAGATACGGACGTGCCTAGAGGCCACTCCGCTGTGAAACTCGCCTCCTCTTACCTCTCCGGTGGCATCGTTACGAGGGCGTCGCGTTTACGGCGTCGACGTTACTCTCTAGTCGAGCTTACCACGACACGGGAACGCGGCTGTCGCGATCAACACATATGACAGTGGCGCACGAGGCCGCGATCGGTGTACCACGGACTTGGCTGAGAAGAACAGGATGCGAAAGAGGCGAAGAGAGACGGAGGAAGAGGGAGAGGAATTCGTAGGGCGTAATGTCGGGTCGATGGCGTAGCATCCGAGAGCTACCGACGCGCGGTGGTAGTGGCACTGTACGGTCAACGCGATAGCATGGCGTGGTAGGATGCGGAGGATAGGGTGGCAGCGGCGTGGTCTGATGTCGTGGCTCGCGGCGAGGCGGCGCGGCGTGTGGCGTGATGCGACGCAGCGCGGCGTGGCGCGGCGAGGCTCGAACCGACTCGACTCGGCACGGCCTGGCATGGCGTGCCGTGCCGTGCCGTGGCGTGGCGTGGTGCGACAAGCGCTCCGCTCGACGCACGAGGGTAAACGGGGTACGGAGGTGGTAGGTAATCACCCGGCGGCTCGCGTTATAGCGTCGTTACGCCGCAGCGCCGCTATCGTACTCGTCTCCTTCCCCAACCCCTCCCACCCTTTCTCCCTCCCTCCCTCCCGCCTCACTGCCAACACCCGCTGCGTTCTCTCCCGATCCCTCGTAACGTTTTCCACCCGTCTATCCCTGCCCCCACCTCGACCGTCCTTTGCCGCTCTGCGATCTTCGCTCTATCTTTCTCCGATTTAATGCTCGCCTAGCTAACGCTCCCTCTAGTTTCTCTTTCTTTCGCGCACTACCTCTTTCTCCGTCTTCCGATCGTTTCGGATTCTTCTCATCTACCAAGCTACCACCATCTAAGCAGACGAGGTGGCTGTTTCCTTTCACACTACCATTTCCAAGAGGAATATGGTTATGTCTCCGCGCGCAGTCCTCACTTTTTTAAGAAGTCTCGATTTTGGTGTTGTTAATTTATAGTTTAATTAAATGGTAATACGTTGTGTGTAACGATATGAGTTCGGTTCAGTTTAATCTATCGGTGACGTATTCATTCTTTCACACTAGAGGTTTCTTTGTTAGATGTATGTTGCTTTTTCTCAAGCAAAATTATTATTCTATAACGTATTCTTCCAATGCAATTCTCTTCTGGTGTTGCATTATATGTATTACAAATATTTGAAAAGAATGACAATTAAAAGGATTAAATTAATAATTACATTTTATAAGAAATGACCATAATGTCTCAGAAACAGACTACGTAATATGCACGCCAATAGGCATTGCATTGCTTAGGTTAGCGTTGACTGATTTGTCATTAATCTACGAATCTATTCCTTATGATTAGTTGATTTTTTTAAAACATATACTGAGCATTTTTACAAATAGCTATACAATTTTATACGTCTACACAAACATTTGGACGATTAGTATTTAAACTTCGTACATGTATAGTTCAAAGAAACAAATAGCAAGCCTTTTTCTAAAAATTGAATGAATTTTGTAAGTCTTAGATTATTAGAAATATATATTATATTAGAAATGTTTGATCTGTACGAGATTTTTAGAAATTATTTTTAGAGAAATAGTAGAAATACAGTAAATTTGATGTTTATTGTAATATATATACAGATCTATAACTACTATGTAATATCTTTAATCTATAAAGGTTTGATCAGTAGATATTTGAAATTTATTATCAGATTTTAAAAAGAAGAGGAAATGAATGTTTTTCCAGAGATACAATGAATTTAACGAGCCTATGTACATATTTGAAATTTTCAATATTTAAATTATCTTTTCTAAAAACAGAATCGAACGTTTTTCTAGAGATAGAACGTATTTACGTAAGAAATGTATGAAATTTTTCTGAATATTACAAAGAAAATTATCTTCTTTTTATATAAATAATAATCTTGATTGCCAATAATTTAGTTATTTTTCGATTCTACATTTAACGTCAGAAAATGAATTGTTGAACGTGTCGCAGCTGACAATAATATATAGTACGATAATATAGAATCAATAAAGAGAAAAAGAACAAGATCAACAACAAAACCATCAATGACGATGGTATGACCAAGGAAACTTGACGTATTTCTCGCGAGAGGTCGAGATGGAAGTAGCTAAATCTTGGAAGAGAAGGACGCGCGCGGACCCGAACAAGGCTGTTGATTCGAGTAGGAAAAATGCAGACTAGACGTGAGAAGTGAGAAGTGAGAAGATCGTCGGAGGCGAGAGACGAAGATAGAGAGATTTTACACGTCGCGGTGAAGCGACGGGATACTCTCTTCCAGGTGTTCGTCTATAGATGATACCCTTCGACTCTACGTGCCCTCGTAGATAGTACCACTGGCGGTTTCAGTCACGCGCGCTCGCGAGTGCGCTCACAGTTATAAAAGTCTGTTCGTAGAGAGGCATACATACGAAGCCATAGTCACCCTTCTACATCCCCGTTCTCCGGCTCACAGCGCGGCAACCCTCGCTCGACCGACGTGTTCCCGCCCTCTCCGTGTTTCCGCGGCCCGTTCCAACCACCCCGTTCCGTGTCCCGCAGGGCATGTCCCTATACACCACCGACTTCCTATTGTCCAATCCGCCATTTATGCATGCGATTCCTTCACTTGCTCTTACATGTAAAAAAAAAATTTTCTCTCTGATTTATCATCGATCATAGAAAACAATTCTTACGTAACAAATATTCTTTGTTTGGTATAATGGTTGATTTTTTCAAGATATTTTAAGTTAGATCATTGGGGACAATAATTCTGCAGCTTGTGGAAAATTCTCATCCCCTTTGGTGGCACGCTCCGCGGCACGCCCGACCGTCTCTGTTATACTGCCGGCAGCGACCCAACTCCCCTGCCCCTCGACTCTTCGCTCGCCCATCCCGATGCTGCCTCATCCTACTTTGGTCTCCTGCTACCGCTTCTACCCGTGCCACTGTTCTCGTCCGTGCTCTTCTTCCTCTTTTTCTCTTTTGTCTGTCGTTTTCTCGTTCTTTTCTTTTCCCTCGCTCTCACCACCTATCTATCCATCCATCCATCCATCCATCCATCCATCCATCTATCTGTCTCACCCTCGACCTCCATCAACCTACCTACAGACTTTGGGAGACCTAGCTACTTCTCTCTTCCCCTTGCCTTCTCTTTCTCGCTCTTAACTTTCCTATCTATCTCTTTACCCCGCCACGCCGTCGCGCACTCTACGAGTCGCTCGTTAACCTGCTAGCGCCCCTATAACCATCGTTGCACTGCCGCTACCGGAGCCGCTATATTTACATATCAATATTCCATGACCATATATGTATATGTGTGTATCAGCGAGGCATGTCGCTAAGCAGGATGCACGCTTTTCTGTGTCGCGTCGATGTACCGTACGTGTTTCTCTCTCTCCCTTTCTCTCTCTCTTTGTTTTGTGTATATTCTTACTTCTTTTTTTTCATGATCGGTTTTGACCTAAGTACATATGTACTTGGTATACTTCTTTTCATATGAGTTTTATATGTGGTTGAGAATTAATAGATGACTGATGAAGCAATCGAAAGAGAGAAGGAGAGAGAGAGAGAGAATGAGCAACTTGATTTTTAAGGAAGTCGTGAGCTGGTACCTCGAATTTTAAAAAATGCGAGATTTATTTTTATATGTTTGTTTGTTATAAGCATAATTTAAGCATTGTTAATAGCATAATTTAATTATTCTAGATTTTCATTAAATTCCATTATTCTGATAAACAATTAGTATTCAAGATTCCAAAAAATAAATAATTTATTTCTACAAATGTACCTATTTGTTACAAGATGACGATATAAATAATCGCATGTTCTAAGATAATTTAAATACTCTAGATTTTTCTTTAATTTCATTGTTCCGGTGAATTATTAGTATTCATCGTTTCAAAAAATAGATGGCTTATTATTTATAAATTACATTTCATCCGATGATAATGTAGATAATTGTGAATGGCGAGGTAAATTTTATAAAATAATGTTGTAATTGTCATTTTTTTTACCTAAAGGTAAGTTAAGATAGATAGAAATATATATTTCTATAATAATTCCTACAGATAGCTTAAAAGTATCTATTTTTGTATCTAACTAATACCAGAAATACAAGAAATCTTATAAATTATGCATTATCGCAGAGAAATGATGATAAAATTTTTTACAATATATCTGATTGCACTTATCTATAAAATATATGAATTATTATATTAATCTATATATCTATTTAATTATCTATTATTTATTACTTGTTTATTCTGCATTTGTTTAATAATTATTTGTTCAAGATGTTAAATGTTAATACTTTCTTAACTACCTGCATCGAATAAGCGAATTGTGCATCTATTTAAATTTCGAAGAATACGATGCAAACGAAAATTTCAAAACCTTCAACTGCTTTCCTTCCTTTTTCTGCTGCGAAACTTCTCAACACGGAACGCGTAATTTTTTCATCGATCAAAAAATTAGATTTGGTAAATTTAATCAGTTTGATACTTTCGAGTACGCATGCGCGTTTACAATATACCTGTGTATGCTAATTTTAAATGTTTCCTTAATCTGCCTATTTATAGACGTCCGACTCTCGAGACCCTTTAAAACGTCTCACTGGTCCATTTGTCGCTCGAAAGCGCCACGAATAATTTAACGGTTCACTTTGAAATCGGGCCGCGCGCGCTGCACGCTCGCACGACCGCACGCTTGCACGTCCGACTTACACACCGGACTGCGCTGAGAGATCCACGTTGTCGGGGATGCCGCTGCAAATTCGTACAAATGTACAGAACCTACAGATTTTCTTCGAAAATGGGTGATTTTCGATAAACCGCTACAAACTATAATATATACAGCGAGGACATCTGTAACATTACCTGTATGTTTAAGATTACTATTAATGCCATATATTTTAATTTCTCGCTAAGCGTATGTTTGCAATACACGTTTTTTCAAATTTTTATATACATTTTCTAATTGGTTTCAAATTGTACTGTTGTATTATAACGAAATTTTGAGAGATTTTATATATAATGCGTATAATATGTACATGTACCTATAAAAAAAAATTCTCCGGTAAATGTTTAAATAATTTCGTGAGTCACTATATACAGTATCCAATGACTGGCTATCGTTTCTATACCATTAACACAAACGTCAAGATTGAATGTGTCCCTTTTTCAAGCGAAGAAATCTTAAAGAATGGATAAGGCAAACGACTATAAGTAGGATTGTACCATACTAGGAGAACAGAAAATATAGTTTGAGTTAAACGAGAAAAGTAGCTAGCGTATGTTGCGTATTCGTGTATCTGGAACCACCACGATACCAGTGGGAAGCCATTAGCTAAATTGCGAGGTGTCTGCTCGTTGCACCGCTCTATTACCTTCGAGCCGCTTTTCACCGCACTTCCTAACCCAGACCTACCCATAGTCTTCCTATCATACCAACCTCTTTATTTCGTGTATCTCTCTTGCTCATTCTTCGATCGTGTTTCGAGAAATTTTCTCTTTACTGTTTCACACCGTTGGATTTTATAATAGTCACAGTTGGCATGCTCATAAGTAGACTGCGATTATTTGAACAAATTCATTATTTTATCGATATAAATTAAAAAAAATGGAACCTACATGGAGAATCGTTTTATCCGCTCAAACTTGTAACGAATATTATTATATTTTCGATGTTTTACATATTTTTTTAGGTTATGTGTATCCTATGTACTTTTGCACGATCAAATTTCACATAAATGCATAAAATTCCACAGTCCATTTAGAAGTATATATTTATGAGGAAAAGTGATTTGTTATGACTCTTAAGTCAGAATTTAAGTAACTTCAAGGTAAAGTGCTTCTTAACCCATTCGCAATTCACAGTCAATTTGTTATGTACGTGTACAGCTGTCGTGGTAAGTCGCAAGGACGTATCTGCAACTTTTGCTTAAATCAAGTTATTGCTATCAGATAGCACCAAAATGTTTTACGTGTATGTACATTAAATAAGAATATCTCCATTGAAACTGAAGATATAACAATCTCTATATTGTGAAATCGATTTCTAGTTGTTAAATATTAAAATTCATTTTCCTCCTTTTGACCACTTTTTTGCCAAATATAGCAATTTGAATTAACAGGATAGTATGATTTATTGCATCATTTATTACGTTGTTTCAGCGATAAACATCTTTGAACAATATTGTATATTTTTCAATATTTTTCATAGAAAGAAAGCAGATTTTTTCCATTTTCTCTGTAACATGTATTTCAAATAAGTTGAAAATATTTATATCAAATAATTTGGAAAAATTTTAAGAAAATCTCAATTTTTCTGAGTACACCACACATTCTAAACTTTTGACGTTTCGATCTCACTTTTATTTCAACAAACAACGAGATTTCCAATATAAACAAAATCTGTGTATATGCAGAAAGTTGAAACGATAAATCACGCATACGTATCTACAGCAATCGTTTCGTATTTTTCTTAAATTTAAGAAATTGAAAAATTTTATAAATACATTTTAAGATTATATCGTATCTTAAAATGAAACATAAATCATATCGCTAAACCAAAAGAAACATTTCTTATGGAAGAATATAACTGTGTCAAAAATGATTCGGTGAACGCGACAGAGTTAAACCGCCAGTATTCGTTTATAACATGAAATTTGATTACCATATTTCAAAAATCATGAAAATGAAACCAATGAGTACAAAACGACAGAATGTGCAAAGTAAAAAGCTATTTGAAAAATCTGACCTAAATACGGGAAGAAAAACTTGCTGTTAGTTAGAGAGCCGCGAATCAAGCAACGAGAATATCGTCCACGTTTGATTCTCTGGAGAATTCTTTCGCTAGTGGTTCGTGCAAGGGACCAAGTTAAAATCCGAAGGATCTCTAGAAGCAAGGGTCGATGTGGCTTGAGAGAAGAACCGGAGGGTGAAGTAAGGGGGTGGATGACGAGATCGCGGACGCCGGATTGCGGATTCCCGAGGGGACTCGACGGAAGAGAAGAACGGTTACTCGTTCGTTCATCTGTGTCCCCTTTCTTACTTGCTTTGTGTCTTTGTCTACGCATACATGCTTACTGTCGCGAACAACGTAAAGAGCGAGTGATAAAGAAACTGAAACGAAAAGGAGGGAAGAGAGAAAGAAAGAGAAAGGAGTAAGTGGTTAAGGAGGGGAAGAGAAGGCAGTCAGTTGGGGGATGTGGCGAATGGCGATTACGACTTGCGACTAGCCTAGGCTACGTATAGCTATCTTCTACCTTGAGTCTACTCTCTAGAGCGTGGACCTGGCACGTAGCAGCGTTCAAACCCTTATAGGCTTCCAGGACAACCGTACCTAACGTTAAGCACATATCGTATGTTTCAAAGACGCGACGACCAAGGATTTTGTGAAAAATTCAAAATTTCAGAAGAAAGAAATATTGTTGTTTGCTTTGAGTATTCGTCCGATTTATTATCGAAAAAGCGAATAGTAAGAGAAATATTTTGGAAAGTACTGGACTTTAATATAATATACACTCGCGGCTAAGTGTTATTTGCCGGTACGTATTTGGTATAAACTGAACGTTTTTCACTATTTTTATTTTCTAGTTATTTTACTACAAATCTGTTATTTCACGCAACATTTGTGCTCTATAGTGTAGGATACTAAAGAATGTAAATTCTGTTAGAGTTTTTTAATAAACGAAACGAGTAGTTGCTCTTATAACCGATAATTTACACTCACGCAGATACATATACAACACATATACATCATATACAGGATGTCTTGCTTATATTCTTCGTTAATATTTTAATTACTTTTGCTGATAAAAGGAAGCGTGTCAGAGTAAAATTAATTGGTTCTGAATAATAAATACCGTAATTCATCGTATCTTTGCCTTAAGGCCATGTTTCTTCAATTTTCAAAGTCATCGTCAGTTTTTAAAGAGGGACCGCATATTATTTCGTATTTAGTTAATCGACACGTGTCTTTATTTCTTATACAAGAACTTACGTACAGGTTCAAATTAAGCTTTGGATCATCAAGGTTACAGAAGAAGTGTACTTAGAACGTAACAGTCACGTTGAAAAGTGTTTCAACACTTATAGAAACCTCCTATAAATATTTCGTGTATATTGTACGAAGCATTTTGGAAATCTGCTTTCATTAAGATTACATTTGTGAACTTTGAAACCTATGTGAAAATGCGCATAAAAGCTACAATATACTTAATGCAAGTATTACTTAACAAAGATCACAAAAATCTTTAGAAGGTGATTTATTTTCATCGTTATATTAACATTTTGACTGCTATGCTGAAATCACATGTTTCGCTCAGGACGCCATGGGAATATTTTTATTATTCAAAGCATATAATGGCAAAATAATAATAAATTGATGATGTAAGACAACATTCTTCCCCAATGGATCGTTTATCTTATTGGTGGTCACGGGTGACCACCGTGGCGCCTTAGTAACAGTTGACAACGACATATTATAACAAATCTTCGTTTATTTCAACAAACCAGTCGCATTCGTTATTTCGTCATAAGCAAAACGTGCAGAATATATTGTTGAAACGTGTAGAAGATATTAGTAAACAGTATTTGCTCATTCTATATATAACAGTAAGATATGTTCACATTTCTAACTTCAATTATATAATATATAATATATAATATATAATATATAATATATATTATATAATTGAAGTTAGAAATATAAATATAATATATAATATATATTATATAATTGAAGTTAGAAGTGTGAACATACCTTACTGTTATATATAGAATGAGTATAATCATTATTATAATATATATTATATATTATATATATTATATAATTGAAGTTAGAAGTGTGAATATACCTTACTGTTATAAATAGAATATATAATATATAATATATATTATAATAATGACTATAAAACAGCATTTACAATTATTTTCTAAGGTGCGTTTATAATAATATTCGTAGATTACCCCTCGGAGATATGGATGCAAACACAGTGCACCGTTAGGTGCAAGATTTGTTCTCATTTTTTTTTATTGATGTTCTAATAAAAATGTTTAATTGTTCGATGGAGCACTTTTTATTTCAAAGTATCTTCTATTTATCGGATATATTCAAAATACTCTAACTATCAATTTTCATTCAATTTTTACAATTGCAAGAAGTTCAAACGCTCTGGTCACCAATGACCACCATGGCAGTCAAAGTGCTAATAAGCCTCGATATTCAATGGGATCATCTTTAACATTTATTATACGTTTAAGATAGTTACTCATGCTGTATATTAATTTGTAACTAATTGTAAATATTTGCAATAAATGTCTTGTAACTTGTATATACATTTTCCGACTAGTTTCAAATTTTGCTATTAATATATAGTCACGATAGTCGTGTCTCATCGGACACTTCATAGTTAATAGTTTACAGCACTACACGTTTTCCGACTTGAGATGCGGCATCTGCTGCAATTTCATTCTCATTGCAGGTACAGTGACTACAAAAAGTTTTGGCATACAAAAAGCACATACTCTTATTTTTCAATAAAGCATTTCTTTACCAGGTTCTATATATTTTATTTTCGCGTCACATAAAGGTATAATACTATTAAATGATACGAAATTTAACATACTTGCACCTAATTAATTAGTAATTAATTAGCTATGCAAATATAATAATTTATACAATGGTGTGACCAATGTTTTTATAGCCACTGTATTTATGTATGCTTTTTCTCAACATTTTCGTAATCGTTCAGCCATGTACGTTCTACTGGAACGTCTCCTGACGGAAGGCTGATCCCTCGAGCTGCGATGCCCAACTACTAAACTGCGACCTCCGTTCGAGTTCGCCGTTAATCTGTTTATCGCGTTACCGCCACTACCAGTCTAGCAACCCCCGACCGATTCACCTATCACCCTCTACTCCACCGTGCAACGCACACGATATCAACCGATGTCGGAGACTCATATCGACTTTAGATGTTAAAGTAATATCACAAAACTCAACATCACGTGCAGTTATTCAGATCATTTCGATAATTATCCTTAGAAATCATTCGTTTTATTAACATCCTTGGAAACAGCTGCAGTTGCAAAATAAGTGTATTTTCTATAATTAACGTCGAAAGAAATTAACAGGAATATTTTTATATCAATATTTTATAGGTACATCTATAGGATATCGACATGTTACAAACAGGAAGGAAAGAATACCAGTTTTGATAAAAGGCAATTAGTAACTTATTATAGGCAAAAAGGGTGAAGGTTACCGTAAAATTGCACAATTATTAGTTCTTAATTGTAGCAGATATGCCTAGAAGATACATGTTATATAAGAAAAAACACCGCATTGAATTTAAGAAATAAAGAGGACGATCTCTTCTCTCCTACGGTTAAACGTTACCGTTAGAAATTTACATATTTTCAAGTTACAATAAACGATTGATTTAGCCGTAAAATCATGAGCTCCTATGCAAACCAGTAAATAAAAAGATAATGCTGTGTCCGAATGTGAACGCGAGTAATTGTATTGTACATCGATGATATATCGAATATTGCATTTCTTAGTTCGCAGCGTTTCCTCATATTTCGGACATATCATCGAAGATGAGGAGAGTAGCCGGTAAATACGAGGCGGGGGGATAGCTATGCTGAGAGCTGAACCAAGACGGGTTGACGCGGTATCACGTCGAGCCACGCCACGATCGCTCCTGTTGAGCTGAAACGACGTCGGGTCCCGCTAATGAGGACGTCCTTTCTTGCATACCGGATAACGTTTCGCCGCCGGGCGACGCCGGGCGTCTCGAATTTCTCGTGTACGCCTCTTCTTCGTTTCGCTCGGCTCCTTCTCTTCTTCTGGGAACGATCAATGCTGAAGCCACCGGGCAAACTCGCTCTTTCCCTCTCCTATCTTCGCCTCTCCCTTCTCTTCTCTACCCTGCGACCACCTTATCGCGAAAAGTACGTGGCACGTTGAGTTTGCTGTCGATCGATCGAGTTGTACTCGATGGAGACGACAGTTCCAAAGAGTGATGACGGAAGCTTCGAAAGAATCTTTCAGAAAACTATCGCGCCTCCATGCGACTCTAGCTTCTGATTAGAACGTTGTGTGATAGGTTATTTGATATCGTTACATACTTATACGTAGAACCATATATAGAGGCGAAGATATAAATAGGAATAGTAATTTATAGCAAGTTTAATCTAATTCAGTTTGCAATTGTTACTCGAAATAAACATTTTGAAACTATCTCTGTTCTATACTTATTGTAACGTCAATGTATTTTTAAATTCTATATTATAAGTATACAAAAAAAGGGGAAGAAGTAAAATTTTTATAATAAAATTAATTGAATTTTCTAATAATCATTTCTCAATTTATGTGTTCGTACGCGAGGAATCAAAAATTCGAAATAAGAATTTTTGTTTGAAAGCATTAGATTACATTTTTATGCAAAACGTGACTAATAGATTAAATTACTAAGAAAACAGTTAAATAACATTAAAATCAAAATTCATACAAAGTTGCAATCTAATCCTACGAATATTCGAATTCGTTGTATCAATTTTCTAAACCTTCCCTTTTTTGACAAATATTTTTACCGCACCTTATGCAGAATATTTTATATATTCCCTTAAAAATAAGAATTTTCTGGCTCACATACAGTTTTAATTTCTTCATTTTTAAGCACACCTCCGTTTATAAGCCTACATATCACGTGATAATTAGCTAAAATTCAAAGAAATGATTGATCATTCAAAATCTTTTATTCGTATCAGATAATGATCCGAGAATTTTCAACAAATTTAGCAAGCATTAGCACTAGGGAAAGTAAAGATAAAAACTAGTAATAAGAAAAAAAGTAAATCGATATTTAGCAAGATATTTAGTTGATAATCCTTCATTGCGATCGTTATGGTTTCACGGTTATTCGTTGGCTAGGCGCTCTCTTTTTTCCTTATCTACCCTTTCTCTAGCCATTACATCCCACCTTGTAAAACAAGAAGACGAGGTAAAACACGTTGACGAGGTGCGTATAAAACGCGTCTTTGTAAGTTTCACCTCGCCTCACCTGGTCGCATTTAAGAACTAAAACGAAAGCAAGCGCTTCAACGGAGAGAAAAAGAAAAGGAGAGCCCTCGATGTAAAGTGTACTGCAACGTCGGCGAGGTATGCCACGATGCATCGCGTTATGTGTGGCTTGAAGTGGTAAAGAGTAAAGAACGATGGGATAACGGCGTGGTAACGGCTTGGCAATGGCGTGGTCATGGTATGGCCGCATCGCAATGCCTCACGCCGCGAAAAAGTTTCGTAAATTTTTTTCCTTATTCGTATGCGCTTCTAGGTTTCGCGACTGCTTTCTCACCACTTCCCTTCACTTCCCTCTTCCACTTCAAACTACATCCACAACGGGATTCTCTCATGTGTGTCTGTCGCAACAGAAAAAACCTAGGTAATCTGTCACTTCTATCACTTTCTCTCGCTCCAATCTTTACTTTACGTTCCTTTCCTCCCCTTTCTTCTCCGGGGTTTCTATGTTTTTCATTTACTCATTTCAATTTCTATAATCTAATATATGTTATTTTTATTCTTTAGCCCAGTTTGTAGTTACTAGCCCAGTTGTAGTTTTTTCATTTGTCGTCTATATACTTTACGTTCCTAACCTAACAAGTATTTAAGATATCCATTGGATTTAGAACAAACGAAACAATTGAGCTTTCTAGAAGCTAAACTGATCATCTCCACCCTTTTTTATTTATTTGCATTTTCGGGAATAACTAAGTATTCATATAACATTAGCTGTAATCTTCGATTTGCGGTCGCTGATCAACGTGCCTTTCAATCGGTTCGATTATTCACAGCTAAAACGTGTCTTATCCAGCCAAATATTGCGTAAAAAAACTGAGCATAGACTACATCCCCCGTGCGGCATAATTGTTTCGATCGCGGAGATTAATTTTAAAACACGAAATAGTAGAACCATTTAATTAGCTCTGTCACTGGACGAGCGCGTGCAATCCAACATCAGTTTGTTGCATTCGCTCCAATAGAGAGAGGAGGCATGTATGTACTATACGTAGGCAGAGGAAACGGTACGCTGACACGGCTCGGTGTGGTGGTCGAGCGACGCGACAGGGCGGCACGCTGGCACGCAGGCAGCTTGACACGCACGCTCTCACGTACGAGCTCGTTCGCACGTACGTTGCTACGTTTGCGTGGGTAGAGAGAGGTTTGCGCCGCGCGTGCCGACGACTATCTCCTCCGACCCCACTGTGCCGACGCCTTACCACGACGCGGCGTGTGCACACTTCCTCGCTCTCCACACCCACCGCCGTATCTCTCTTCTTCGCCACTGCTGCTTGCTAGTTCACTCGTTTCTCCCCTCAAGCGCCACCGCTTCATCGCGCTCGCCAACACACTCGAAATGCTTGTGTGTGTGTATATGTGTGTTGGCTGGCTGTGCAGAGCACGCTTCACGGTCTCCACGGTCCATCCGTTCGACCGGTCGCTCGTCGGGATCGTTCTTTCTCCCTCCCTATAATCCATGAAGCGGCCGCCGCCCGTCTCTACAGCACGCTAGTTGCCGCACGCCGCACACGGCTCACGCTTCACCCCGCGTACCGCACACCACGCCACCATGCCGCACGCCACACGCCGCCAGCATACACCTCTCGCCGCATGCCGTCCATCGTCCGCCGCGCGCCGCCTGCCGCTCGTCACCCTTTGCCCACCACCCGCCTCGAGGGCTCATCACCTCGACGAGCCGAACAGCACGGATCGAGCTTGTCCTGTGACGGCACTTGCTCCACTCCCTCGACCATTGCCGCGCTACCGCTGCTGCACGCCTCGATTCGGGCCACGCCGCGCGCTCTGTATCGCGCCACGCCGTACTGCGCCGCGCCACGCCACTGCTTCTGAAGACCACGCCGCGTACCGTGCTGGCTCGTGCCATGCCAGCACCGACAACGAGCCATCACCCACCCTCATCCCACTCCACTACCACCACCTTTCTTCGGCAACTCGTCGTAATTTCCTACGCCACGGCGTTATCCTCGTCTATATCCAGTCACACGCACACGACCTGCTGCCGCTGCCGTTACCATCGCCGCCTTTTCGTTCGCAGCATGCGACAGCGAGTTACCAAGCATGAGCGAAACGGACGAACGAAATATAAAAAAAGGGAAAGTGAAGGGAAACCAAGTAGACGGACGGATAGACGGATAGCAGCAGATTAAAGGTCACAGTGGACAGTAACGATGCTCGCTCGTTGCGTTTAATACCGAGTCTTCTTTCATTTCGTACGATGTATATAGGGACGACGATATATACGTAGCTTCCAAAATTATATGCTTTTTAAAAAATTCGGAGTTTTCTTGCCACTGGAAGATATATTTCTAGAAATTTCCATAAAATCATTTGAAAAATCGTAATTTGCAATTTTGTAAATCTGTATACCAAGGATTTGTCCATTTCCTAATATATTATACATATCGCGGTAAATAGAGTACTCTACACTATTGTGTTTGAATGTTTAGAAATGTATGGTTTTAAAGAAAAAAATATCATGACAATCAAAATTGGTTGCTGTTTTAACGACGCATAACGGTTGTTAGATAGTAAGCGACATGGCGAAAAAGAGAAGAAGGAGATCAAGGTAGGTCGCGTGCAACTAGCAACTCGCTAGAAATGGCAAAAAGAGAGAAAGATTGGGGTGAAAGAGAGAGAGAGGGGTAAAGGTAGCCGCAGGCAAGGGCGCGCGTGAGCGGGCAAGCGAACCTCGTCCTCTCTCTCTGCCCCTTGACAGCAGCGGTTCTGGCAAGCAGCCACCATCCTACCCCCGCCACACGCACGACCAACCGCGGCGCGAACCTCTGTGCGGCTCCCGGCTTCTCGCCCACGACTCACACACGCGCGAATCTTGCTGAAGAGCCGCCCGCCAGCTACTGCTCTTCGATTCGCAGTCTGTCACCGTTAGCCGTCCAGCGAGGATGAATCCGTGTTTCGCAACGTAGACGAGTGCAGAACGCACCAACAGGAAACAACGAAAATGAAATCTTCAATCTCGCTCGTTTTTATTATTCGATAAATCGGATAGCAAATTTTTTCGCAAGTTTAGTTTCTAAACAGTAAATATGACACGCAGGAAATTCGATCTCTTCATGACTGAAAATCGTACGTCTCGTGAGAAAATATCGAATAATATATTATAAGATCATAATTTTTGTTTCTAAAATCGGTTTGTGAGAATTTTCGAAAATTCTTTATGGGAAAAAGTTCGAGTCCAATATGAAATGAACAGATTACGATACGATTGAAAATCTGTCGTTTCATGTGCACCGTGTAAGGAGCCACGTGGTGACCTAAAATGTGCTCGCGTCTTCAGTGAAAACTTTGAAACGGCCTAACGACAGTTTAGTGATCGAATTGAACCGCACCGCATGGAAAACGCGTGGTATCGTGCAGGAGGAATTACACGTTACGGTGGAACTCTTGAAATAGAGTAAGATGCGACGAGGGTGTTGCAGCTGATACGACATTGCAGCTGATGCGTGTTTATATTGTGACTGGCGGAACCTTTTAAAATGATATGTTAAAAGAACGATATACAGGAGGATGATAATCGAGAATTATATATTAGTGTCAAAAGTGTTGGAATTAAATGAAAGTACACCTGTGTCAGAGTGGTGCCGCGTAACTTTTTAGAACGCGAGATGCTGAGTGTCTCAGCTGCGTCCAGTCGATTACTTTGGACGCTGAAATCCATTCTGTCACTGACACCGTCACCGACACCGACACCGACTCCGACACCGACACCGTCACTGTCGCCGTCGTCGACGTCGACGTCGTCGTCGTCGTCGTCGTCGTCGTCGGTGTCGTCGTCGTCGTCATCGTCGTCGCCGTCGCCGTCGCCGCCGTCGCCGTCGTCGCCGTCGCCGTCGTCGTCGCCGCCGTCGCCGTCGCCGTCGTCGTCGTCGTCGTCGTCGTCTTCGTCGTCGTCGTCGGCTTCGTCGTCGTCGTCGTCGTCGTCGTCGTCGCGGCGGCCACCGTCGTTGTCACCCCTGTCATTACCGTTACCATCGACGTCCTCGTGGTTCTCGTTATCGCCACCATCATTATCATCATTGTTGCTGTTATTCCCATTGTTATTAGTATCGATACCAATTTTCCCGTTATCACCGTTCCCATTATTGTCGTCACAGCGGAAGGCCCGCGTGGCCTACTAAGATGACCGCTCGTCTTCATTCGTTGAGGCATCAAGAAAAGAAATCGGCCGGCAACACTCATAGACATTACCATCATCATCAATCGCAACATCAACAGAGCGTGCACCAAGGACCGAGTCCGTCGGCCAGTCCTAGCCCTAGTCTCAGCCCGAGCCCTAAACACTCGGATGGTCGTCGAGTGAGTAAATCTTCATTTTCACTTAATGCTTTTTCTTCTTTTTTCTATAATTACTTTAGTATATTTCATTCATGTTTGTATGTATTATATAAATACTCATTCTTATATCTTAAATTTTTAATTTTTTTGTTACAAGAATTATAGTTATGAATATTTTATGTAGCCCGATGTAGTTATTTTTATAGTTATTAGATACGATGAAGGTTAGTAGGTTGTTTGAATGGAATCATTTGGGTGTTTAAAAAAGCGCGGGAATATCGACGATTTTGAACATATGTTTATCGTGGACGTTAGTATATCTTCCAATAGGAAGTAGATAATGGATGAAGCTTGGATAAATGCATATAATTATTATGTCATCAGTAATTTTGTGAATGTATAATATACATATAATATAATTATATAATATAAAGATAATTTTTTAATGTTAAATATAATTGAGAAATGATGTTTGTAATTTGTAACAACGATAATACCTAAATCGCTAATTATTAGATTGTGGACATTTATGAAAATTCATAGTTTCGTAAACATAGTTAAAAAGATATACATATAACCTCAGCGCAAATTGATGTCGTACTATTAAATATCATAGAGACTTTTCTATTTTGGATACGTTTTTGCGTATTATGCAATTTTAATATGTCATATAAAGTAGAAAATAAAAATTATATAATACGCATACAAATTTTCGATTTGTCGATTACACTATAGTATGTATTTTTGTCGTTTAAAATACACTCATAATAATGTGATTATTCAGTCGATTTATTTAATCATCATTCTGTATCACCCCCATCGATTTTCCTTCGATTTTCATTTTGTCACTTCTTCCAACTCTGACATGTAAAACAAACTCATTTTTCTTTCAGTTCTGTAATGATTAGATCCTTTTATTTGTATCATGATACGTAGATTATGCCTATGTATTGTACGGAGTAAGAAAAGAGGGTAGACAAGAAAGGAGAAAAGGAGGAAGAAGGGAAAGAATAGATATTGGTAGGCGAACATTTTTAGAGACGACGGTCACGCGTATAATTTGATATTGTATTATTCTAGCGACAGATTTGTTATTTTTCAGGCTAACAAACCACTAATGGAAAAGCGACGGCGAGCTAGAATTAATCAGTCGTTGGCGGCGCTGAAGGCGCTCATTCTTGACAGCGCCCGGCTGGAGAACACGAAGCATAGTAAACTTGAAAAAGCTGACATTTTAGAGTTAACGGTTCGACATTTACAAAGGCAAAGATCCCTTGCTCAACCTGGTTTGTCGAGATATAAGGCTGGTTATCAAGATTGTTCCAGAGAGGTATGTTTCGCTCAACTGTGTTGCATTTAGTGCAGAAATAGTTGTATTTATCTTTAACATTGATAGTGTGCTACAAATTCGAAGAAAGCTGTAGATTAAGTTAGAAGTAGTTACGAGATTCTGTAATTCTCTATTTACTTGAATTAGCTTTTCTCAGCTATCATTCTTAAACAGCCACAAGTACAAACGTAAGAATAATTGTATCGTCTATAATTCTAAAAGTTTCCTGAATTTGTTCTAACAATTCAATGAAATGATAATGCCTTCCTGATTCTCGTAATTTGATTGCTATTTCTAAGGAGTTCGATTTGTTTAAGTATTGAAATAGTTTATAAGTAGATCTTCAAAAATTACAGGTACTGCTCATTCCGAGATTCAAAACTATCTTGTGATTATCGAATCCTAGTATTTGAATAATATGTAGCGATCCTTGGACATTGATTCGAATTTATACAGTTACTCGTATTAATATTAAGACACAACACTAGCCTTATATTATTTGTTGCTTTGTATAAGAGGAAATGATTTAAATATCGTATTGCTTATTCTACGAAAATACAGTACTTTCTCAATAATTTATCGCCATTATGTTCCTCGTAATTGATCTGTCGTCATCCCCACTACTGAGGTGAGATCATTCCCCCAAGGGGCCCTAGTGTTGCTTTTGACACACCGCGAAGTTTAACGGCTGAGTAATGTAACCTGATTCGAATTCAATCGACTATGAAAAGATATTAATTATCTATGAGACAATGGTAAAACCGTTTTATTTCTGATTTTTTAAAAATTGAACGTTTACTAATGTATTAGTAAGATTTTTCTGATTAAATTGAGAACAAACACGATATAATTTAAATTGCATTTACATGTATATATAATAGGCGAAAGAAAATAAGTTAATGTCATTAAATAAACGAATATTCTGCAAATTATATCGTACTTGGTCTTATTTTAATGAGAAAAACCTCACAGTTACATTGGTAAAAGTTTTATTCGATAAAAATTAAAAATAAAAAGGTTCCGTTATCGCATTAACATTATCTAGCCGATATGTTTCTTTTCATCAAGCCGACTCTCGCGCCTCTTTTTCTTTCACTCGCGCTATTTTTTTCTAAGTTCAGCAAAATGGCGCATCGTATCTATTATAAACAATCGAGTTCTATACACGATGATAATTTATCACAGAGAAGTCCCGATTTTCGATCAGTTAAGTGGAGAAAATACCGTATGTATCTCTTATTGTAGCTTGAGAACACGTAAATAATTCTTTCTTAACAACAAAGCTTAATGGTACAATAGATTTTTAACAAAAATTTATCTTATTTTCACGTCACGCTAATATTCAGACACTTGTTTATATTCTGCAATTTAGCAATTCTTAGAAGTAGATCGAACTGCGAAATGCATCAATTTTTTCTTTTTGTTTTAAGTACAAGTTTAATGTTGCGCCAACTGCTTATTGTTATTAATAATAATTTACATTTATTTTGTATAACCGGTTCGTATAATTAATATCAGTATAGAAGAAATAGAGCGACACAGAAGAAATTAACAGCAATACTCTTCTAATACACAAAGAGATTTAACATGTCAGAAGAAGGAAAGGGTACTAGATATGATGAAATTCAATTTGTAATTTATTATTTAAAAAAGGATAAAAGCTATCGTGAGATTGCGCAATTGTTAGTACTAATTGTAAAAAAAATGTGGTTCATATTATTGTAGAATAAGCAATACGATGTTTAAATCGTGATCTCCTATACAAAGCAACAAATACGAAGCTATAGCCCCGTGTCCAAATATTAATGTGAGTAACTGCAAGTACATATTGAATCTGATTCCATTATTATTACTATACTACTGAAACAAACGGTATCATCGCCCACACTTTACTTTCATTTTGACTTTGCGTTGCAGGTAAGTCGGTATCTCGATGCTCCGGATATAATCACCGGGAACACGACACCGATGGACCCTGCAGTGAAACAAAGGCTACTACGGCATTTGGATAGTTGCGTGTCGGAATTAGACTTGGATCTGGGTTCGAGGCCGGATAGCGGATTAGGCAGCAGTCCCGGAAGCGTGACGGATCGAGTGACAGGCTCGGGAAGTCCCGGTCCGTTGGAGCATCATGTGCCATCGACTGCACACTGTAGTACAACTTTGAATCCGGTCGGCTTGATAAAAGCCGAAATACCGGATATCGAACCAGCGCGACCGGATAGTAGTACTACCGCTGGCGATGAAAACAACAATAATAGCAACAGCAGTAGCAACGGCAACAGCCGGCCAACTTCTGCCTTTGGTCAGGTTAATACGACCAACCTTGATTCTCATCATCATCCACCTCCGCCTCCTCCGCCTGGTATACCAGTTATCGACCAGGCGTCTAGTTCACAGCAAAATCCAAACATGCTTTCGGTCGTGCAAGTGATACCATCCAGATTGCCCGATGGTCAAGTAGTTTTCCTTCTTCCTAGTCATTACGTTCAGCTCGCAGCTGCTGCCGCAGCGAACGGTATCAGTATCGGGCCGAATCCACCGACGGCCATATGGGCCGCCACTAACATGTCTTTTCTCAAGGCGACGGACAAACTCGCCGCGAAACGGCCTCACGAGGATATACAGGAATGGCAGGACGCGGCCACCGTTGCCGTGAATGCTGCTGCTGCTGCTGTTGCCGCTACCGTCGCCGCTGCCGCTACGTCCGGCAACGCTTCTGTTTCCGCTTCCATTTCCGCTTCCGCCCCCGTTTCTACCTTTGCTACCAATGCCATCTCAGCCATTGGTTCCAAACCAAGTAAGAGTCCGCGAGTCGAACAGCCGGAACAGCCGCTTGACTTTACAACTACCTCCAAGAAACCAAAATCTAACACGAGAGCTTCGTTACCAGCCGTCGCTAACGTCGAGCACCACCTCCAGCAGCAGCAGCAACAACAGCAACAACAGCTTATAGGTCGTTTAACCACGGAAGGAGCGATCCCGCCGCACTCGGAAGACAGGCCGTCCAGCCACGCGAGTGGCGAGTTCGTCACGGGGATTCGTTCGCCTTCTCCTCTTCAACAACCGCAACAACCTGCAAAAGACGAAGAAGGAATGTGGAGGCCTTGGTAGATTCTTATCCACGCCTCTGTGGTTGCGAATCTACAAAAATGTGCTATCGTGTACATTGTATAGTATCATTGTTGAACGATGGAACGATGAGAAAAGAGTCACTTTTGGAAAATCATTTTCTACGTGTATGACAAGACACGATGCACGTATTGTATTTTCGGAATTCTGTAAAAGTGGAGCGAATCTGTGTTTGAACCTCGTCGTCGTTTAAAATACTGCGATAAGGTGTGGAATAAAGTTTGAGAAGTATAATAAAAGCGTTAATGACTAGCCCGATTCTTGCAATTAGTGCGCACTATAATCGATAGAGGGACGATTGACAAGTTAATTGGCGCATAGTAATTATTTACAGTGTCAGTGTCCTAACAAAACTGATGTACACTTGCTATTTAGATGTACGAATTATTACGTAGTGGTTTGTTACGACACGATCGTTATTCGTTCGTTTAGTGCAAGGAGTGCCTAATTGAAGAGAAGCGCTAATCAGGGAAGAAGGAAAAGACATTGTGCAAAATCTGCGTATTACGAGGATTCGACAAGCATTATTTGTTCGAAACATTCAAAACTAACAGTATATATGTATACATGTATATGAGAAAGATCTAATACGTTATAGAATCCGCGTAACGAAAAAGGGTTTCGCGCATAGTACTTTTATTCCGCCGTCGTGTACATAAACCCCGATTGGAATTATAACTAATGCCAGATATAGATTTATTTTGATGTTAACTAGGTGTATATGCGTACGAGACAACGTAGAGAGAATGAAGCGAATGGGAACGAATCTGTGTATCGTGAGTAAATAGTGAAGAGATGTCAGTTCACGTTCTAGATGAATCACAGTTTTCATCTAAATATACTTCTGTAACTGCTATGTTGAGATTCAAAAATCCTTATTCAATGTACTTAGACATCGGTCAATATAAATATGCATACTGACAAGTCATTAACCTTTTCGTGATTATCCTCTGAAATTTAAGTGTGAACTTTAGAAAAGGCTTATGTGAATTCTGTGTTCTAGAATCCCGCAGACGAAAGAAATTGATAATGACTTTAATATAAATCTATAAAGTTACGTGAAAAATTCTGCTAGTCAAACTAGAATATATTTTTAAAAATCACCTTTTACCCTATCGTCATCATGAAAATATCATTCGAAAAATCTTTTTAGTATATTTATTCAATTTTCATAAAAACAATACGAATTTCGGACACTTACTAATCTGGTAATTCTGGAAATTTTAGTTTTAGAAATATAGTATAATCTCGATTATTATTGGAATATCGATTAATGAAAAATTCACAATAATCCCTTATGAGATGAACTGGGGCATGCAATTCAGAATTGAAGAAAAATGTTACACTTTTATTCAAGAGCTTTTATTTCTGATTAATATTAATATTTACAAAAAAATTCAAAATAAATAATTTTCTCTCGTGTGAAAACGAAGTTGTTCGATTAAAATGTGAAACAATATCCGAACAGCATGTGTTATTAAGTTTCATAGTAATTTTTAAAAAAGTGTAGTGGTAACATTGATATGATGATGATATACAGTAGCTTATGAAAATATTCGAATGCTTATAGAAACTTTTTATGAATATAGTATGTATTATGTGTATTATACGAAACTGTTTTGAAATTTCTTTAACATTCTATGACGGGCCTGATTCCTATGATTATGTTGGTAAAACTTGAAACAAATCCGAAAATGTCGGAAATGTAATAGAAGCTACAAAATATTTAGTACTAGTATGTATATATTTCGCAGAGATTACAAAAGTACTTAAACAGTTATTTATCCATTATATGAATAAAAGACTCGATATTCAATGAGAACATTTTTAACGCTTATTATATGTTTAAGAGATTCATGCTATATACTAACTTTTTACTAAATATACGTTTGCAGTAAGTGTAACTTTTATATACATCTTGAAATCAGCTTCAGTTTTTATCAGTATAATCGCCACAGGTTCCATTACAGTATTAATGAATAAATATGGATCCAAATATCAGGTGAGTGCAAAAGTTCTGCTGGTGTTTACGTTATCTATAGATTTCCTCACTGTTAAATAAATTATGATGCGTTTAAACGAGAGGTTGTTCTGTATAATAACTACAAATTTCCTATTTCAATGTAATATACTGGATGCAGTCGAATAACATGTATAAATGGTTACATGTACAGTGGTTTCTTATGAAAAGACAAAAACAAGATTAATAGAATAACATTTTTTCATATGTCATTTTGTATTCGAGAACATCAAGTTTGAACCAATGTCGTATACATAGTCTGGAAACCTCCATGGCGGTGGTAAGGCTCGTAATATCGAGAGATGTGCTTGACAAATCAACCGCTAGCTGCAGCGCTGAGGTCGATTTGTTAAACTTTTGCATTTAATCACCAGCAACGATTCGTCAATGAGGTACATGAATAGACTTGACGTATAATGCTTTTTTGTGTCCCATATTTCGAGGATCACCTGGCGGCTGACCCTGTATACCATTTTCATATCGTATACAACGTTACCGATTCAGTATTGTAGTGGTTTGAATTGAAACTAAATTTTCCCATGAAATTACAAGTAAGGTAAGAACAGGACATCTTGCAAATAAAGTGTAGAATCCTATACTTCTCCAATCTGTACTTCTTCAATCATATAATGATATAACTGATTATAATGGTACAGAGTCTGTTACGTACAATATATTTCTAATGTTTTTCAATTTCAATGCATCCCGACTGCTGACACTTCTCGATATTTTTGGAATTATTAATTTAATATCTACGATTTTCATTCGCTCCCATTCACAAAAGTTTAAGCTTCTTAAAAAATAATTTTTTAAATACGGAAGACTATTTTTATCACCCGAATATCGTAAATCAATTTTTAATTAGCGAAACTGTGCAGAACTGTATTGAAAGCTACTCCTCCTCCGATTTCGATGATTTTTGGATATCTTGTAGAAATCAACATTTTGAACAACTTTTTCCTCTAACTATCGGCCGGCCACAGTTTCCGAGATTATTCACAATAAACTATCGATATTACTACAGTAAATTCTGCCTATAATTGTAATGTTAATTGCCGACAGAAATATAAAGACAGAGTATATAGCGAGTCATATGTTACCGTGTAAGTGGATGCGATATAGGAATAAAAAGAGAATGTCGCACGGGTGGCCCCCTCTGTCCTTGTCTAATCAGACATGCACATCGACGCCGCTTGTTGATCGGTGTTATATATCTATATATTTACTGTACGAATGTGCACGCGTTATTAAACGAGGACACAAGCTTCTATGCAGCGTTCTCTCTTTATTCCTATATCATTCTTTTAGCTTGTTCATGCGTCTTTATGATTGTCGACTGCCTTGCGGTAGCCGGATTTAAAGCCTAACTTTTATCTTTTGTTTATACAGGGTGGTTGGTAACTGATGGTACAAGCGGAAAGGTGGTGATTCTACGTGAAAAAAGAAGTCGAAAATATAGAATAAAAACTTTTCGTTTGAGGCTTTGTTTTTGAGAAAATCGACTTTGAATTTTCGTTCGGTACGCGTGCACTTTATCACGTCTGGGCTGGCATAATCGGACATCTAATTATTGGGTCATATTTTTTCGAAGGAAGTGTAACGTCAGCAGCATTTCGATTTCTTACAAAACAAACTACCGGAATTATTAGAAGATGTACCACTGAGAACTAGAGGAAGTTTAATTTTTCAACAAAGACGATGCACCGCCACATTTTAGTCGTCATGTGAGAGGTTTTTTAAACCAACATTACCAAGGCTGGATTGGTCGTGCTGGAACAATAGCTTGGCCACCATGCTCTCCTGACTTAACTCCGTTTGACTTTTATTTATGGAGCCATATTAAATCAATTGTCTATTCTGAAAAAATCGCAAGTTGCGAGCAATTGAAAGAAAAGATTATTGTAGCCTTTCATACTTTAAAACAACCTTTATGATTACTTCATATTATTTCATTCTGTATTCCTAATCTTCCGTTACGGCAAAAACAAACTTAAACTGCGATTATATCCATCGAGACAACGATCTACAGTGACATCCGTTATAACGAGACGTGATAAACTGCACGCGTACCGAGCGAAAATTCAAAGTCGATTTTCTCGAAAACAAAGCCCTAAACGAAAAATTTTTATTCTATATTTTCGACTTATTTTTTCGCGTAGAATCACCCCTTTCCGCTTGTACCACTAGTTACCAACCACCTTGTATATAGTACATATGTATAAACGAAGGTTGGCAGAGCTTGAGTATTCCACGTATCCTTCGAATTACGACACCGTGCACGACTGCATATTAAAAATAATTATCATTAATGGTCTGGGTTAAATTTTTGGATTGGTCTTTTAAATCCGTTGTGAGGCTATAGATTTAGTTAATAAATAACAACATAATTGAAATTCATATTAAGCTTTATTTTTTATTGCTCTGAAATTTGAAATATTTTAACTACGATCAAAGAATTTAATTATTCGGTTGCCAAAACCGTGTTATTGTCACGTAAACTTCAGGGTTGGATGATAAGAGAAAAGAATGCTGAGTCGTAACTCAACTATTAATCTTCTTTCATCGAACTTTATTATAAGTTTATCACTTACAAGCAATAGAATGACACTGAACCGGAGAAATAGGGGACGCAAGAACAGGAACCAGAACAAGAATAAGAAGTGCTCGAGCTGTCTGAAGTCTCGACTTACATACATTTTTGGTTTGAGGATGTTGAAGGGCTCGATGTAGGTTGTGATGTGGAGAAGTGTCCGAAGGTTGGGGGTCGATGTCTTATCTATGATGTACGTTGAGATGTGATTGATGTTACATTATCATCGGAACAGGTTTTCGAAGACTTTTCTTGTAGCCTTGCATGTGCAATTGTGGATGATTGTTTAGATTTGTAAAGCATGGCACAAAGATATAGAGATCAATGGCTGTTGGATGTAAATAGATCGTCTAACATTTTTCAAATGTTGTAAATGTCGTAAAACTCATTATTCGCGTCTCAGTTACTTGTATTTTACGAATGTTGCTCATTCCTACTTTCGATCATTATTTAGATTAAGGTCCTTCTCTCTTCGATTTCAATGATTTTCGAATCTGTTGTCAGCATTATGATTCTCAACAACTTTTTCCTATACATATAATCGCCGCCCTGTAGACCATCGACGACTTTATGAAGATTTCATGAAAAGTATGGGTATGTACACATACATATAATTGACATTTTATACGAATTGCGAATGTTTTACATTCTTACTCCTACTTTCACTCATTCGCTTTTTTTCGATCGTCTGTGTAATCGTGTGAAGTGGCAAATGAACAGCGAATTAAAGGAACAACAATGTATGTAGATCTTAAATTTCCTAACGAAAGCATAGTTGCCAAATCTCATCCTAGAACGTGGTTGCCACATTACGATTATTGTTCTACGCTCGTCAGAATAAAATTCGATAGAATAGCTATGGCAGCGTTACAGTTTCATGGAGGTAACACTATGCGATCCAGAAACTTTATGTTTTCAATAGTAAGATGACACGATATTTTTATCTTTTTGCAAGTTAACATATGTTCTGATTTTAAAACCACTGGTCTTATTTTCTACATCTTTTCAATACTTATATCTGTCAATCGTAATTTTTTTGTGTAAAATCATTATGTCTCTTTCTACACATGAAAGAATTACTCACTTTTTTAAGTTTTTATGCGTATTTTTAACCAACGACCTTTCGAAGTTCCTTATGTGAATAAATCCCTGATTGAGGCATTGGGTGCTTAACGTAAATTTATGTTAATACATAAATGTATATTATAAAATAATAAATATATATCTATTAATAATAGAAGAAAGTAGTACGAAAATTATTTATTTTCCTACAATGATATTAATAGTAATAACAGTTAATTTAATGGGCATATTTAAATGACAGTATATGCGCGATTTAAATGGCTAAAGTTGTGCAGGATCTGCTGGATTTCTGCTGCTTTCCAACCGTCTAATTACGCTGCGCAGAGTTTGTTACATTCTGCTGCCAATCTGTACGCAAATGGTCATCAGTGTAGTTATTAGGTTAGTTAGTGTTTTATTGGAAAGTGTAATAACGAATACAAAATACACGATATAGTTTATATTTTATAATTTTATAATTTTATATTCTCTGCTTTGTACCAAAGGAAACGAAAAATTAAGAAATAAGATATAAATAGAAAGAAAAAAATAGAAGATGACAGGAGCTAGACTAAGTAAGATGATACTAAAACTATATGGAAGATAGGGAAATAAGATTATTTCGACACGATAGCTTAAGAAGGGAAATACATTGAATCTTTTATACGGGTTAAATTTATTCGAAAATAGAAATAGAATAGTTTATTGGACGGAGTGGTCGAACTGAACGCTACGTAGTTCATGACCGACATCTTGTCCGCGTTGACTCGGCCATCTGACGAGTGCATGTTCCATAGTTGCGGAGTTTTACGTGGTCGGAGCTGTGTAAGATAGCTGTATCTGGAAGTTTAACGTAAAAGTATGTTGATCGTAGATTAAGGTAAATATAACGGGAAAGATATTCTAGTTGTCATATTGGTTATACGTTATACTAGTTTGTTTCCTTTGCTAAAAATTGTCAGCGAACATAAGTTTTGCAGCTGGAGAAGTGGTCTGTGGCAAATAACGACAAATAGCAGGAGGACTAAAGAAGAAGGAAAAAAGCGTTTAATCGCTGATAATGAGGAAATGGTGAGAAGAAAAATTGCGTAATAAAAATGCGTAAATAAAATAAGGGCATACGAAATCTGGATGTGTGAAAGATTAAGAATGGAACATAATAGCGATGTTGATTTAGTGTAGGAGTTTGCGGAAACATGGGTTAGTTTTGTGGAAATTGTAAAATATGTAAAAAGATTGTAGGTTAGATGTGCGAAAGTTGAAAGAAGTAAGAAGGGAATGAAAAGAGAGTATAAAATGATAATAGTTACTACGTAAGATAATATAATTTTGTGGATGGTAGAAGAATGGATTTATTTGGGTTTTAGGAGATGAAAGAATAAATAAAGATACATTTAGAAAATATATGTGAGTTTTTCATTTGACTATTGATCATAAATTATAAAATTAGGATTGAAATATAGTTGGTATGTAGAATATAAATATAAATGTAAATATAAGAAATATGTAGTTGTAAAATATGTGGGTAATAGAATAGAATGCTATGATCAAAGGTAGTAATTATAATCTGAAAATATATTAGTAAAAACTAACACGGTTGGAATTTTGTAATTACAGGGATACTATATGGAAAATGATTAATGTTAAATGAATTCTATTTAAAGGAACGAAAGATATTAGTAATAAAATATAAGGGTATTATTAAAGATAGTAATTATATAATTATAGGAAATGTGATGGTAAGTATGATGGTTTGTAAGTGTGGATGAGATTTATGGCTTGGTACCCAGATAGAAAGGAAAGGAAAATGAATTCACTTGGTATCCGCGTGTCTGTGACAGTCTCTAAGTCCGGTAATCCATGAATGAACATATCTATTGCGCTATCTGCTAGCGGTTTAATGCTCTCATTCGTAAACTTCCCGTATTTGTCCTTGAGTGCAATCTGAGTTCCGTTGATAAGAATGCGAATACGGTCATAGAAATTACCGACGGTTTCATTATGGCACATAGATTCCCTAGCTATTTCACGTTGATAATACAGATATGTTTTATCGACTGCGAATTGATCTTTGAAATATTTAATCAGTTCGTTATCGGCGTAAAGTATATCTGTAAATGCTATAGTAGGCATGATTCTACAGTTTAGATAATACTGCATTTACGAACAAATCTTGCAGTTCTTTAGGAATATGTTGCCATTTTTAATGTTTTGCAGAAAATCTTCCAAAGCATATTCGATCTATTGAAATATGGAATGTTAACGATCGTGTACTGATGTGTGAAGCACTCAGTTATCAATGACATTACCGTGTCGTTATTATTATTATTAGTATTATTAATCCCTTGCCATACTTTGACGAGTCTGAGTCGTATGAAAATTTTGAGCCAAACCTAAATATCAGGAGTCAGGTTAGTGGTCTTAATCTCGGGCCAAGTATGAATGTCTCGAATGGGGTTTTTTGTCCCAATGTGCTACTTAGGAGACATTTTCGTGGCGCAGATAACAGCTAAAAGCTAAACAAACATAGGCACTCTGAGAGACCAAGAAAGCTTCAGTCGTTCTTTAGTTCTTGCGATTCTATTACATGAGTTGCACACGTTTCTTACGTCTGCTCTACAAAATGTAATATTTTTACAATCTTCTTTTTTGTCAAACCCTCCATCATGTTTAAGAAAAGGAGCGAAGGTACCAAAGAAGCAAGTAATTCACGTGGAAGTAAGAGTAGTGGAAGGGCTTTCAATGTTTCAAGATTTCAAATGATAGATATTGAAAGAATTACAAGCAGCGACGAAGATTATTTTATTATATTAAAGCACTGGTCGCGTTTGCACTTGTGGCATTTTGGTAAACCATTTTACCTTATCGCGTCGGGAGATTCAAGTATGTCATAAGACAGTTTATGTGCAAATTAATGCTAATAAAGAGAAAGAAAGAGCGAATTTGAAGAGTTAAAAAATTTAGAACGATTCAGATATAGAGTGAATATACAGGGTGGTTGGTAACTGGTGGTACAAGCGGAAAGGGGGTGATTCTACGCGAAAAAAGAAGTCGAAAATATAGAATAAAAATTTTTCATTTGAGGCTTTGTTTTCGAGAAAATCGACTTTGAATTTTCGCTCGGTACGCGTGCAGTTTATCACGTCTCGTTACAACGGATTTCACTGTAGATCGTTGTCTCGATGGATATTATTGCAGTTTAAGTTTGTTTTTGCCGTAACGGAAGATTAGGAATACATAATGAAATAATATGAAGTAATCATAAAGTTTATTATTACAAAAATGGCTGAAAATATTGCCCAATCTGCCGAACACTAGTTCTGCTGTTCTAATTAAATTTCTATGAACACTTTCTAATGTATTCGATTGTTTTAAAGTATGAAAGGCTACAATAATCTTTTCTTTCAATTGCTCGCAACTTGCGATTTCTTCAGAATAGACAATTGATTTAATATGGCTCCATAAATAAAAGTTAAGCGGAGTGAAGTCAGGAGAGCGTGGTGGCCAAGCTATTGTTCCAGCACGACCAATCCAACCTTGGTATTGTTGGTTTAAAAAATCTCTCACATGACGACTAAAATGTGGCGGTGCACCGTCTTGTTGAAAAATTAAACTTCCTCTAGTTCTCAGCGGTACATCTTTTAATAATTCCGGTAGTTTGTTTTGTAAGAAATCGAAATATGCTGCTGACGTTACATTTCCTTCGAAAAAATATGACCCAATAATTAGATGTCCGATTATGCCAGCCCAGATGTGATAAAGTGCACGCGTATCGAGTGAAAATTCAAAGTCAATTTTCTCGAAAACAAAGCCTCAAACGAAAAATTTTTATTCTATATTTTCGACTTCTTTTTTCGCGTAGAATCATCTCCTTTCCGCTTGTACCACCAGTTACCAACCACCCTGTATAATGTTAAAGTGGATCTCACTTCAAGAAAAACTCCACATCTTTTCTAATGTTTAATTTTCTTAGTCCTCAAAGCCATTGAGTATTGTTTAGCACTAAATCAATTTGATGGGGCCTAATGAACATCCTGCAACCTATCGAAACAACAACATAGACAGTGTCCCAGGGTCAGCAGGCAGCTCGGCGACATCCCCTCCATAAGATCCAAACCCATAGTATATACACCTAACCCCAAAATCAGTTCTCGACACTCTAATTCACATAAAAAACTCTGCCAGTATATCTAAAGTCTGAATTTTTCTTACCTTGTTCGTGAAACGTTTAATTCTGCGCGAAATCATTCGAACGACGCGAGGAAATGAACAGTGATTTCTTAATTTCATCATTCTCCGTGTCTTCGACGTGACACCGGCGTGCGGATCTGGACTAGCACACACATTGTACTAATACTTAAACTTACTTAAATATATTTCTATTATACATTCATCCACGTATTTCCTCTCTCTCTATTACGAGGTAAAACCTTAACATATAAAGATCGGGTTATCCCATCGTTGTCACCAATTCGGTTGTAACTCGCGGGCCTATATTGTACATTCATGTCACTTATGTAACTATCTATTTGAACGCTCTTTGCAGGTAGAGGGCGGAATTTCTTTTTGAGTTGGAGGAGGGGAACCATCTTCGACGAAGTACTGCACGTAGGAAAACATTACGCCAAGATTATTTTCTACGGAAATATCAAATTTATGACACCTTCTGTTTTTGACACACGAAGTGCATAGAGAATCTAAAAGTATTGTTCGAAAATACTGAAGAGAATAGCTGCGACCAAGCTAATTGGTCCGATTCAAAAGTAACCTCTTGTATTCGAACATGAATTAGAAAAATACCTATGAATAATTTCACATTTTTGTTTCATCGCATCGGTCGGAACAAAGCTTTCAGAGTAAATTAGAATATTTAGAGTAAGAGGAAAGGCATTGTTTTATTTTAGAATTGAACAGCATGTTTAATGTTGAAATTATTCTTTTGTCCTCTTAGGTTAATTATAAAAGCATTTAATAAATATAGTCTTGATTCTATTACTGGATTTTTGAGCTTACAAGTTATGAACATGAGATATTAACTGCATTTTCACCGATTTTATGTATGTACAAAGAGTTAAATAAATATAAAATATGTCATGTCTTTGACAAATGATACTATACCTTCAGATCGTTGAAGATTTGTTAGAAAAGGCTATCGCAAAATTGACTTTGATCTTGAATTTCAAGGTCAAAACTACAAAATAACACAAATAATAAGTGTTTCCTGAGTTGGTTTTTGGCATAAGTAACTTAATACTTTCCTAGATGAAATACTGAGATGCATCGACCAACATATAAAGAAACGTTATTCTATTTATGAATAAGTACTTCACCTTCATATATCCTTTACGTGTTTATCTGAAAAAGAATTAATAACATCAAATCGTGCTTTCTTCGACGCCATTAAACCCTTGCGTGAAAAGTTTCTTCATATAGTAAGCAACCTTGCAACAATGTAAGATCATGAATTTAAGTGCTTCATTCTATTTAAGATGGACTATCTTATCTACGCGCTAAGAAATAATTTGCTGTTTCCTAATTAACATCAAGTTACTTACTTTCTATCTAACTATGAAACGTAAACATATTGTAAATAATGTCCATGCAGTGCATTCGTCAGTAAGTGAAGCTTTAAAATTATTTTACAATACAGCGATTGATTTGGGATTCATGATTTTTTTGAAATTTTTTTTCCTCATGACAAGGTGCTACACGCTATAATAAAAAAGTTTGACTTTAAAGTTCACCTTATTTGGATAAACTTCCGAATGTTACCAAACGCCAATCTAAACAAAATTTGATGAGAATCATTATATGAGATAATATACTTCAAATATAAAATGTCAGCTTCGGGAAATCATGCGTTTCGGATATACAGACTCCTATATAATAACAGACTTGTTAGCTGCTATTAGGTAGCGTCGGTGACAGTATTTCCGACCGTGATTTATCTAATCTAAACCAATTCTGATATCTCTCTTTAAAAAGAGTAGGTCGTTTTTTTCTGCCCATTGAACGTTTTTGAGGTTAAATATTTACGTACATATTTGTTCTTCAACCATATGTATGTAGTATCTTCAATGGGATATATTGTTATTATATCCTAATATTTGTAATTTATTTACAATGAATGGATTGTACAAATATAGACAGAAAAACGATGGTAGTTAATATGAACTAATCGCAATAACACGCTAGAATCTAGACAACTCTCGACACAACGGATCCAACGTTCTCTCTCACGCGGACCACACTCTCTCGACAACGCTAGTGTCACACGCTCAAGAGGACCACCCGCTCCGAAATAGCAATCAAGTAGACGAAAACATCCTGCATGCCACAGCTATCGAAACAATAACAAAACAGTGACTGAATAACCGCCTCTGATAAACATCCAACGATAACCCCTCCAAAGGGACTAAAACTTCACTATAAAGACCCTCCAAATTTAGCGCTCGACATCATTCTGTTATAATTCTTTGAACCGTCACTCTGTTGGATTTATACAATAAAATTTCCATCATCTTATTCGTGAAACGTTCGAACTGCGACGCGAGATCACCGGCGATCTATCGGTTTAGTGATTTCTCGTGTCCCCGACGTGACAAAATTGGCGATCCTGTCAGGATCCATTCATCGCATCAAGAGGAAACTTCAACAAGAACTCTACGGATTCTACAGCGAAGGACCACCGTCACCTCCTTGATCAAAAGAAGGATCTATAAAGAATCTCGGTAAGCTGGCTTTCGTACATTATCGAAACCGTAAACCCGAAATACGTTCTGAAGATAGTGATTTTTCTGAAAATATCATATCTATCAAGATGAATCCAACTGACATGAGTACGGCAAAACAGAACGAATTAATCGCTACTTTCCTCGAACAACTTCAAAGTCTAACTCAGGATTACAGAAACTTTAAAAGTAATACTATTAAACGTTACAGCAAAACATTAACAGAATAAAAGAATTTACGAAAACTAGTGATAGAAACTGGGCCAAGGAAACACGTGACCTTACAAAAACTATAGGAGTGAAACCGACACTGAAACCGATCAGCCACAAATCAGCACTCACTTAGAAACAGATGCCGATAACATGACAGACGACTAGACAAGGAAACTACTGGAGGCCAAGCAGGAGAGGCCATACGCACTATCGAGACACTACGGGGTCGAGATGACGTAGGCGTTGAAGATTTTATTCTATCAGTCCGCAAAGCAAGAGCCAGATGCAAGGCAAGTACTAGAGATTTCCTATTAGATTTTATACTTACTGAAAAGATAACATGTAACGCGAAAAAGAATATAAGATATTTAAAGATTAACTCATTTGAAGACCTATATTCATATTTAAGACAAAAGGTGTCAGCTCCAACCACTCTTAGCGATTGTGTCACGTCGGACAAAAAAGAAATCAATAAACCGATAGATCGCTGGTGATCTCCTCGCATCGCAGTTCGAACGTTTCACGAATAAAGTGAAGAAATTAAACTTCGTATAAGATGATGGAAATTTTATTATATAAATCCAACAGAGTGACGGTTCAAAGTGTTATAACAGAATGAGGTATCGAAAGCTAATTAAGGAGGGTTTTTATAGTGAGGTTTTAATCTCTTTGGAGGGGCTATCGTCGGATGTATATCAGAGGCGGCTATTCAGTCACTGTTTTGTTATTATTTCGATAGCTGTGGCATGCAGGATGTTTCGTCTACTTGATTACTATTTGTGAGCCGGTGGCCCTCTTGAGTGTGTGACATTCCCCCCTTCTTAGATTCGCTTTGCTTCGTTGAAGCGTATAGCTCTGGTGGGTTGTCTGATTTGAATGACCCCGATATCTTCATTTTCTGTAATGTTTTGGAAAGTGACCGTCCCATGGGCTGGTGGAAGAATTGGTGTTGTTGGTGCTTGATGCNATATTGTTTACGTGAGCAGTAGGGCAAAGTATTCTGATACATACATTTTTAGGAATTACTCGATTTAGACATTCGAAAAGTTTACATTTGTACAATATATATACTGTTCCTAGTCCTAGGGTTACGTATTCTAATATTTGTAATGTCGAAATGCCATATTCTTTGAGTGAATTTATACGTCGTTCGAATTGTAGGCAATTGACTTGCGTTTGTAACGTATCAAGGTTGGCTTTATATTGATTAAAATTGTGAGTTACCTTTGGAGCAGTTTCTAATATTACCTCTGGCGTTGGGATGTCTATTTCTATATAATAAGCTTCTATATATAAATATATATAAGCTGTGTGAACTATTCTTAATTTTGATTTCTAGGATTTTATGTGTTTTACATAATGCGTCGATCTGCACATTTTTCGTAGGGATAATGATATAATGATTTTCAGTCTGTAAAGGTACGAACGTCAATTCTTCCAACTTGAATACAGCAGTCGGGCAAGTTTTGACTGTCTGTTGATTATTAATTAATTCGATTCTACATTCAGGCAAATTGATTCTATTGTCGCTTGGTTGAGTTCTTTTACAAATGTGGATGATTGTCGTTCGTTTACAATATTTGTTTAAGTAGTGACTATCGACAAAGGTGTATTGTTCTGAGTTGGTTAGTGTTAACTCAGTTTCTACTATAGGTGCGATAAATACAGAGTTTTGTTTGGAAGGTATCGGATAAATTTTTGTTACTTTCCACTCGTTATCTTCTAAAAGTGGTACAGTTATCGTATATATAAGTTTGTTATTATTTGTCCATAATTTTAGTTTACTTAGATCTAGAATTAGTTGAAAGTTTTGCACTGAAGGTTCGATATGGTTACTCATAAAGTTTTGTTTTATTATTTGATCGAGTGTTGTTAAGAATTGTTTGGGTTCTATAATTTGCGGGTCTATGATTCCTTGTTTTCCTAATATGATAGCGTTAAATATTTCATCGACGTTAATATGGACCTCCGATATGGTAGATTCAGTTTGAATTAGTAAAGAGGTCAATATTTCGTTTTTCTCGTTATGATTTTCAATTTTGCGTATATCGTTGGTAAGGTTTTCGAGTTGATTCGTCTTAGTGTTGTCTAGTACGTGTCTGATAAGTGCAGTTTAATTACTAAGGATCGTTTTTATTTTGTTGTTGGAGTCAAACAATGTGTCGATATTTTTATTAATGAGTTCTACGTCTTCTTCGTCAAAAGTTCCGAATAGAGTTTTAGATACGGAGCCTATGACGTTGAATAGTCCGCGTTTGCTTCTATAGTGTAATAACAATTTGAGTTGATGCGTTAGGTTTTGAAGATTTCTATACTTGATTTTTAGATTGTTTATCTCTGGTATGTAAGCGCAAGGTGGCTTGCATTATCGGCCTATTAGCTCAATTACATGTTGTAATTTATTGGTTTGATTAATTGGGTCGCTAAGGTCCACTATAAGGGTGATATCTACTTGTTCATTGTACAGATAGCAATCATCTATGTGTTCTAAGAAACGTTAACATAATTTAGTGGTCTTACTACTAGATCGCTTTGAATGTATTCGAGAGTTGGAATTATCCATGTTATGGTTGCCTTCCTGAAAAATAAAGTTTTAACCTGTTACCGTGGATTATTTGCGTTTGGCCGTTGGAATATTCAATAAGATAAGTGGGTGGATTGGACGAGAGGATCTCAGCCATTCGTGGTCTAGTTCGTTGGTTTTATGATCGTTATGTACCCATACTTTATCTGTTACTTGGAATATCGTTTGTGTTTTGATAATTTTTCGAATCTGATCTCTTTGATGTCGTTTTTTATTTGATTCAGTGATTTGTCTTGCTTTTGCTATATAGCCGTTATGTCGATTTTTCCAGAGTTTAAATAATTGATCTTTAGTTAGGATGGGGGTGTTTGATATTGAGGATGGCATGTTAGCTTGTCGTCCAAATGTTAGTTCAAATGGGGTATGTCCAGTCGTTTCGTGTACTAAGGTATTATATCCCATGCATATTAGTTTTAAATTTTCGTCCCAATCGTTTTGTCGGTCGATCGTACAGGTTCGAATAAGATCTTTTACCACAGCATGTGTTCCTTTGAGAGATCCGTTAGATTGCGGGTGGAAAGAAGTGATTTTTATGTGTCGAATCTTGAAAGCCTCTTCAAATGTATCCATCAGTTTACACACGAAATTTCGTCTCATGTCCGTGAGGATACTTTTCGGTGCGGAAAATATGTATACATAGTGATCCAAAAGTTCGTTAATGATCGAGTTGGCTGTTTGATCTTTTAAAGGTATGAGAACGAGATATTTGGTTAATTGATCTTGGATAGATAGAATAAATTGGTTGCCTTGTTTGGTTTTGGTGAGAGGTTCGAATATGTCCATTGCGATTTTATCATTAGGGTTAACGGGTGTGTCGGTTATTATGGGTTGCTCTTTGGCCCTGATACGGTTTAATTTTTCTCATTGGCAGGTTTGTCCAATGATGGTGTTCTTGTATTCGTTTCAGGGTGCGGTGTATACCTAAGTGTCCTATTATTTCATCATGATTCTCACGTAGTATAGTTTGTTTTATTCGTTATCGTAGTCTACAGGCGGATCTTGTCCAAATATCAATTTAATTTGAGGAAATCTAGTTGTTAGAAACCTTAACATGAGTTGAATGTATACTTTTTATAATGTGCTGAAGCTATTGTCGTTTATTCCTATATACAAGTGTTCAGGTTGGTGTTTAATAAAGTGTTTGTTAATTGATGCAGCAATGCTGTTCGTTAAAGTCTCCTAATTTGGTTTTTGTAATTTGTTTAAAGTGTGATCTGTTAGGTTTTTGAGATATTGGAGCTGGGGTGATATTGGTTTTCCAGTCGATATATTCGTCATAATAGTTCGAGTTTTCTAGATCGGATTGGATTTCTTCGTTGGTGATAGGATACAATCGGGATAGAGCGTCTGCAGCTATATTTTTCCTTCCTTTTTTGTATTCTATCTCATAATCATACTCCTCGAGTCTCAAGCGCCATCGCATGAGTCTCGATGTGCGATCCTTAACATTTTTTAATCATTTTAAAGCTTGATGATCACTTTGAATCTTAAATTTTCTACCAAGTAGATATTTCCTTAGTCTTTTGATTGACCATACTATTGCTAGTAACTCTTTCTCGGTTGTGGAATAGTTTTTCTCAGGAGGGTTCAAGGTTCGGGATATGTAACAGCACGGATGTCCGTCTTGGGAGAGTATTGCTCCTAATCCTTCGTTACTTGCGTCTGTTATTAATGTGAATGTTTTTTCAAAGTCCGGGTATTGCAGTACAGGAGCTTCATAGAGTTTTTGTTTCAGTGTGTCAAATGCAAGTTGTTGTTTATCAGTCCAGTGGAATGGAGTGTTTTTCTTTGTGAGGTCTGTCAGCGGTTTCGCGATTTTAGAAAAATTGCGTATAAATTTTCTGTATTACCCAACGAGTCCTAAGAATGATTTTATGTGAGTCGCGGTTTTCGGTATTTTAAAAGCTTTCGCGGCCTGAATCTTTTTGGGATTGGGTTTACTCCTTCTTTTGTTACTACGTGTCCTAAATATTCTAACTCTGGTTTCAAAAATTCGCATTTGTCCGGTTTTATGTTTAATCCTAAATTTTGTAATCTGTCTAATACAATGGCTAGATTTCGGTTGTGCTCTTGGATGGTGTTTTCGAAAATTATGATATCGTCTAAGTATACGAAACAGTTATTTCCTACTAATCCCGTATCGCGGTATCCATCATACGTTGAAACGTCGCCGGTGCGTTTTTAAGTCCGAAGAGCATGCGATTATAGTGGAAGTGATCTTGTGGAGTTGAAAATGCAATATATTTTTTAGATTTTTGTTCCATGGGTATCTGGTGAAATCCTGACGAGAGGTCTAGGGCTGAGAAAAATTTAGCTCTACCGAAGTGATCGAGTATTTCGTCCGAATTCGGTAAAGGATACGCGTCCTGATCTGTTTGCTCGTTTAACTTCCTAAACTCTATAACAATCCTCCATTTTTGTTTACCTGATGCGTCTAATTTCTTTGGAACTAACCAAATTGGTGCGTTATATGGACTGTCCGATAGTTCTATGATTCGTTTGTTTAGCATGTCGTTGATTTGAGTCTCAATTTCCTTTTTATGACATTCGGGCGGTCTATAAGATTTGATGTTTATAGGTTTGTCTGTTTTGAGTGCGATTGTATGTTCAGTTAAGTTAGTGCATGGTAGTGAGGCTGTCTCCATGTTAAAAACGTCTAGGTAATTGATAAGGATTTTCTCAAGGGGTTCTCGAAGTTCTGGATCAATATGTTTCATACGTATTACTTGTGCAAATTTATTAATTTGTCCTAGTCTATCGGGTTTTTCTATTTGGTTTGTAATATGACAGATTTGCATACCAGTGTTGATAAAGCGTATTGTTGTGGGCTTTCCTTCGATGTATTGCGTTGAAGTTAAAGTTTCGCCTGATCCTATCTCGTTATCGATGTTCTGGAATGGTAATATAATCTCGTCTAAGGTCAGTTTATCATTAGTGACATTGTATCGGTACTTCGTAAGGACTGGGGATCCGATTATTCCATCTTCGATTAGGGGAAAGTTGTCAGGAACTACGTTGATTTGGTGATTCTTTTTGAGCATGTTTAAATTACAAATTTTGTCGGTGGTGTGTTTGTCGTTTCCCATTAGGAAAGTCTTTGGGCTGGAGGTTTGGACGTTCAGTGAAGTGTTTTCTTTTATTAAGTTCATTCCTGCTCCGGTGTCAATGAGAAACCTGGCTCTTCTTCCGTCTTTTCGTAGCAATAAGATTGATAATAATCTTCCGGTGGTGGTACAGTTGACTCTTGGAATATTTCTTCTGGACTCTCCGCTGTTTGATATATTCGAGGTGGGATTTTTCCTTGGTTGCTTAATGGAAAATTTCGAGAGTAGCACATCTCGCCTGTGTGTCCGACTCGCGAGCACTTGAAACATTTTAATTTCATTCGGTTGCCTAACGGTTGGCTAAAACTTCGTGGTTGTAGATCGGAAGCACTTCGTTTAGGTACGAGCGGAGTGTTATTAGATTGATTCTTTGACTGATTCTGACGGTGAACAATACGATTTGATTCTCGTAACCGTTGTTCTTTGTTGGCTGCCAATTGTTGGGCGTGGTTCAGGTTTTTTGGATCGCTAGCTATTACCATCTGTGCTATTTCGGGCCGTAAACTGAGTAAATACGTTTTTCATGCTTCGCGTTCTTCGATGTCCATGGCTATGCGTCGTTCAACCGGTGTGTGGTTTTCGTTTTGGATTGCGTAATTTAGTTTGTTGAGTTGTTGTCGAAATCTAGAGTTGAAAGACTATAAGGTTTCTGTTATTCCTTGTTCTAAATTTCTCAACTTATCTTTGCAATTGTCACACGCTCAAAAGGGCCACCCGCTCAGAAATAGTAATCAAGTAGACGAAACATCCTGTATGCCACAGCTATCGAAATAATAACAAAACATAATAACAGAAAAAAAGGGACTAAAACCTCACTATAAATCCCCTCCAAAATTAGCGCTTCACCTTATTCGTGAAACGTTCGAACTGCCACGCGATGAGATCGCCGGCGATCTATCGGTTTAGTGATTTATTGTGTCTTCGACGTGACAAAATTGGCGATCCTGCCAGGATCCATTCATCGCATCAAGAGGAAACTTCAACGGGAACTCTATGGATTCTACAGCGAAGGACCACGGTCACCTCCTTGATCAAAAGAAGGATCTACAAAGAATCTCGGTAAGCTGGCTTTCGTACATTATTGAAACCGTAAACCCGAAATACGTTAGAATCCGAGTAACAGGTTAAAACTTTATTTTTCAGGAAGGCAACCATAACATGGATAATTCTAACTCTCGAATACATTCAAAGCGATCTAGTAGTAAGACCACTAAATTATGTTAACGTTTCTTAGAACACATAGATGATTGCTATCTGTACAATGAACAAGTAGATATCACCCTTATAGTGGACCTTAGCGACCCAATTAATCAAACCAATAAATTACAACATGTAATTGAGCTAATAGGCCGATAATGCAAGCCACCTTGCGCTTACATACCAGAGATAAACAATCTAAAAATCAAGTATAGAAATCTTCAAAACCTAACGCATCAACTCAAATTGTTATTACACTATAGAAGCAAACGCGGACTATTCAACGTCATAGGCTCCGTATCTAAAACTCTATTCGGAACTTTTGACGAAGAAGACGTAGAACTCATTAATAAAAATATCGACACATTGTTTGACTCCAACAACAAAATAAAAACGATCCTTAGTAATTAAACTGCACTTATCAGACACGTACTAGACAACACTAAGACGAATCAACTCGAAAACCTTACCAACGATATACGCAAAATTGAAAATCATAACGAGAAAAACGAAATATTGACCTCTTTACTAATTCAAACTGAATCTACCATATCGGAGGTCCATATTAACGTCGATGAAATATTTAACGCTATCATATTAGGGAAACAAGGAATCATAGACCCGCAAATTATAGAACCCAAACAATTCTTAACAACACTCGATCAAATAATAAAACAAAACTTTATGAGTAACCATATCGAACCTTCAGTGCAAAACTTTCAACTAATTCTAGATCTAAGTAAACTAAAATTATGGACAAATAATAACAAACTTATATATACGATAACTGTACCACTTTTAGAAGATAACGAGTGGAAAGTAACAAAAATTTATCCGATACCTTCCAAACAAAACTCTGTATTTATCGCACCTATAGTAGAAACTGAGTTAACACTAACCAACTCAGAACAATACACCTTTGTCGATAGTCACTACTTAAACAAATATTGTAAACGAACGACAATCATCCACATTTGTAAAAGAACTCAACCAAGCGACAATAGAATCAATTTGCCTGAATGTAGAATCGAATTAATTAATAATCAACAGACAGTCAAAACTTGCCCGACTGCTGTATTCAAGTTGGAAGAATTGACGTTCGTACCTTTACAGACTGAAAATCATTATATCATTATCCCTACGAAAAATGTGCAGATCGACGCATTATGTAAAACACATAAAATCCTAGAAATCAAAATTAAGAATAGTTCACACAGCTTATATATATTTATATATAGAAGCTTATTATATAGAAATAGACATCCCAACGCCAGAGGTAATATTAGAAACTGCTCCAAAGGTAACTCACAATTTTAATCAATATAAAGCCAACCTTGATACGTTACAAACGCAAGTCAATTGCCTACAATTCGAACGACGTATAAATTCACTCAAAGAATATGGCATTTCGACATTACAAATATTAGAATACGTAACCCTAGGACTAGGAACAGTATATATATTGTACAAATGTAAACTTTTCGAATGTCTAAATCGAGTAATTCCTAAAAATGTATGTATCAGAATACTTTGCCCTACTGCTCACGTAAACAATATGCATCAAGCACCAACAACACCAATTCTTCCACCAGCCCATGGGACGGTCACTTTCCAAAACATTACAGAAAATGAAGATATCGGGGTCATTCAAATCAGACAACCCACCAGAGCTATACGCTTCAACGAAGCAAAGCGAATCTAAGAAGGGGGGAATGTCACACACTCAAGAGGGCCACCGGCTCACAAATAGTAATCANGAGATAAGGCATCGACTCCGAGCTTCGGACTCCTTTGCACACATCACCACCTTATCATCATAACCTACACCAAGATTGTGACGCACCTTAGTCCACATCAAAGATAGGACATCGACCACCGAGCTTCGGACTCCCTTGAACACATCATCATAGCCTATACAGAAGCTATGACACAGCTTAGTCTATATCAAAGATAAGACATCGAGCCCCGACCTTCAGACACTTCTCCATATTATAACCTACACCGAACCCTTCAACATCCTCAAACCAAAATGTATATAAGTCCCTTTCTCTCAGCCCTTTTCTCCGGTTCAGTGTTGTTCTATTGCTTGTAAGTGGTAAATTTGTAATAAAGTTCAATGAAAGAAGATTAATAGTTGGGTTACGACTCAGCATCCTTTTCTTTTATCACCTATCCCCGAAGTCTACGTGACAATATGTACCATATTTCGTCTTGATCGACTATCAGTATTCGGAACTAAAGCTCTTTTTCCAATAGTTCTTCGTCGATCCGAAAGTGTAGAATCATGTGTAAAAGCCATAACATATGTTTGTTAAATACCCTGTACCAAGTTTCCCCCGATATTATACAGTACATCACAGGTTTATACAGTCGAACTTTTTCTAGATATTTTATGGCTATTATGTAGAAGTTAAACAACGAGACATGATGAGTTTAGATCATTCTCTTGTTAATGGATCGATCGAAATTTTTTTGTTTGGTATAACATGATTTAAAGAGAGCGTTAAGATAGTCATTGTAAATTTTTTATTAATTCGTCTTTTTTTTTAGTTTTCAAGGTTATTTCTAGTTTCTTATAGATAAACCTATTATCTTTTTACTCTTATCATAACAAATATTATGCAGTATATTCTTGCATATGCTGTCAAATATAAATATGTATAACATATGCATTATGCAAAAAATGTAAATAAAAAATATATTTTTAGAATTCTGAAACCATGAAACACATTTCTATCGAGGTCGCATTGTCTTACTTGCTTTCTATAAAATTATGTATATGTATATGCATCCGCTATTTTAATAATAATAATTATTAAAGGAAATAATGCCGTGTTTTCAACACACAAAGATATTCGGAGACGTAGCACATAGTGACATGTTTCGAGAAATTAGAAGTGGTTGTTTACAAACGTAACGTTAAAAGCTCATGTTTTCTCACTACTTCTCATTAAAATTTTCATCAAAATAGATCGCAAGGACAAGAATACGTTATTTGTATGCGTCAGGTCATACTTTTCCTCCAGTTAAGGATAAAATATTATCCGCAAAATAGTTCCATATTTGGCATGAGACAAATTACTATCGCAGATTGTACAGGAAAGAGCCTGCTGACTGTGGTACACGCATAGGAGAATTGCCTGGAATACTCAGCGTTAAGCAAGGGCTCGATGTCGGAAACTCGATGGAGGATGGATGTTGATGAGAATAAACAAACAACACGTTTCAAATATATTGATCACACAACATAACCTAAGCAGCAGCATGAGCACAAAACGAGTGTTCCATAAATCTCTTCCACAATCTAACAGACCAAGTCTCCTAAGTACGAAAGTTGTATCGTAGGGAAAGTAAAAGAAAATCCACAATTAAATATACCAAGACTAGTGGAAATGAAGAACCGTAGAAAACTTAGATCTAAATCTAAAGGTCTTAGAACTGTTACGAGAAAGATGTAAAAAGTGTCAGTACAAAGAATTCAGAGAATGTTTAAGTCTAGCTGGGTACAGTGACTGGTAGAGTAGCCAAGAATGAACTCTTTATTTATAAGGTAAATGGAAGAAAACGAATAAACTTCACAAAGGAGTTAATTTTTATGACTAAATCGAAGTGGAAAGATGTGACGTCTGTGAACGATGGCAACTTTAATATCAATAATTTTGATACAAAAACTAGAGTTGTGCACTTTTTATTTGAAAAGAAAATAATGAATAGATCAAAAAATTATTTCAGACGAGATAAATAAATATATTAGAATATTGTTGAAAAGCGATAGTTTCCTTATAGGCTATACACAGTTGAACTTATTTTACGTATTTTTAGAGTCTCGAATTTGTTTCGTCACACGTTCGTTCCCTTGGTTAGCTAGCGTTTATCGAGTAGTTACTTTTATTTATTATTTGCATGTAATAAAATATTTTCAAGTTTAATTCACATGTGTTGGTTGGTGATAATCAATCAACTCTAGTCAACGGGATGTGAGTCGAGATGATCATGAGAGATAGGAAACTAGATGTAAGACAAGCGCACGTGATGGAGAATTTTGAGGTTAGCCTGAGTACAGTGAATCAAAATAACCATGCAAGTTTATTAGGGATTTAGACATTGAAAAAAAAACAACTTCGACACATGGAAGATACAAATAAAAGCGCTGCTCATAGAAAATGACGTGTGAGATTTGGTGAACGTAAGAAAAGTAAAACCGAGCCACGATGATGCCAGAGAAACCGACGATAGTGAAGTGAAATTCAATATAATTCTCTTGGTAAATCCGTTGGAAATAAAACAAGTCAACGGATGTAGTAGCTCCTGCGAAGCATAGCTAATGTTGGATAGCATATATCAATCTCGAATAACAGCTCAGAAAGGCATTCTGTTAAAACAACACGTCTTGTAATGGATGCAAAATTATGGCAATATACGCGAACATGTACGTAAATTCTTTGATACAGTTGATAAGCTAAACGAAATAGAAGTTCTCCGAAGAAGGGGAAACCGGAGGAGAGTAGGTTGCGTAATTGGGAGGATTTCAAATTTAGATGTCATCCAATGAATGCAAGAAGAAAACGGAAAGAGCCAATCGCTTGCGAACAGCCATAAACTGTATTGTATTGCGCGCGAATGAAGATTTCTCGGATACGAAAACTGCAAATCGAGCGGAAAGTATACGCTGCGATAATGTTTAGTGTTTGGACAGCATAGCGAACATCGAATTTAGCTACCAGTGCGTCGTCTGAAATTGTTGCGAGATGAAAGGTACCATTCGCTGTCGATGTTCAAGGAGAGAAGAAAAATATGACCTTGAAAAATACGTTGGAAGATGATAAAGTTGCTGTTTACAAATAGTTCGGTAAGAAAAACGAAATATTCGACTTGATACACTCGAATTTTTGCGGTTCGATGAAGTTTCCATCCGTTGGAAAGGCCAAATACTTTATCACATTTATCGACGATAAGTCATGATGCGAGGTAAGCTTTTTCAAACATAAAAGTGAGGCTTCTGACGCTTTTAGGGATTTCAAGGTTATGGTAGAGAACCAGAAGGAGAGAAGAATAAAATATCACCGAACGGACAATGGTACCGTTTTGATTGAAATCTCTTGCCTAGAATATCCTGGAGATTTCGTTAGTACTATCGGCAATTATCTATAACGTGAGCGTGCCAAGCTTACGATTTCTTTTTGTTCTGTGCGCAGTAAAGCGATATATTGCTCTTTTTTGTAATCTCTATTATATTAAAGCGATCTACAATAGTTTCAATCATCAGGTGTAGAATACTTGAACAAGGCATTCGAGCAATCTTCGAAACAATAGGGGATTCTTGCGAAGACTTGCTGTCTTGAGCGAAAGTGATTTCAGCTGCGAATTACATATGAAATTGCTGCCAAGCAGATAGGACAAACAACATTCTATACCTGAATTGGAATTACACCAGACGTGAGACATATAAATATATAAACCTATAAGTATAAACATAAATATTGATTATTTGGGAATTTGGATTTTTTTTCGACCAGAAAACTAGAAAAAAATATTTGAGGAACATACCAAACAAAGAATACTCTTGTGCTATTCGTGCCCGTGGGATACAGGGTCTGGAACCAGGAAGGGAGAAAGATAGTAGCGTCAAGAGACGTCTCGTTTTTGGAAACTTTTAAAGATTATGCCCTGAAAGAAGTCGAATGTTGAAGCTGCGCTTGAAGATGACGAGGCTGAAAGTGAAAAGATGTAGTATGAGTCGAGACTCCGGTCTCCTTAACCAGTTGGAGGAAAAGGTCAAAAAATATAATACGAGAAACCATGTGCTACCACCATATGCGCGGGATTTGAAATCGCCAACTTTAAGTAGACTATTAGGTTAGGTAATGTTACCTATTAAGTAGGCTATTGCAGGTGAATTAGGTCGTGCAAAACATGTTCAATCCGGATGGTACTTTGGAGCTCGACTGGTGGCTCGAGGATTTGCCGAATGTCTCGGGGTCCACTTTAACGAGACTTTTCCACCAGTAACTCTTATGATCTCTATGCACCATGTTTTGGCCATAGTGGCTAGAAACGGAATGCACACCGTTTATGCATTACACACCGTTCTGTGTCGTATCTCACTCTCTCGCACTCGTCTGCATCAAAGTTCACACTCATTATTCACACCAATCACGCACTAACTGATTCGGCGGGCCGTTCGGAATTTTTCCCTCAGTAATATAGAAAAATCTTTTCACTTTCAATAGCCATGTGTCGTCTGGTAATCCTCAAACCTTTCATCAACCCTGTTCAACTGATAAAATAAAATTGTTTGCAAATAAATACCAAAATATAATTTGAGAATATAATTTTGTCATAACTCATTTGCTTGCCAAATATTTGATCATTTCAAATAATAATAAAAGATAAAGGGTAATAAGTGATTGTTTTTCTTGCATGTTTGACATGCATCGATCGATTGCTTCAGAGGCAATCTAGTCGGAAATGCAAAGTGATTCGATTGTGGCGGACTAATTAACTTTCATTAAATATTTCTATTTAAAAAAATATTCTTTTATTTAATAAAAATTAATAAAAACAGCACTATTTTCTAAATAAAAGTTAATAGTTAATGAGGATCCATATTTAAATAATATGTTTCATTTAAGGAGGGACTCTAGTTAATTTTAGGAGTTCCGGCTAGGGATTGCACATCCATTTTTTTAAAATTCTTTAAGGAAATGCAAAAGGATCGATTTTTCAAAGCTTGACTCCAGAATAGCCGTCAATAGAAAGTAATTACAATTCCGTTTTTATGATAAAATACGATTGCAAAAAATTACAGAATCTCTATTTTGATGTATATATTGAGTATTGATGATATAATGAGTAATTAAAACAATTACTTTTACTTAAAATTTCACATTTAAAAAAATATTTTTATATTAAATTTGTGAATTTTGATTTCGGCCACGAATATCCACTTTTCAGTCCATTTCAAATGGATTTCAATTCCAAATTGTGCAGCGGTCAGTACAAACAATGTTTTCCTATATATATAAGGAATGAACTCGCTGAGTTGAAGATATTCATGAAAAATTGTTGACCCAACACAATGTACTCTGCCTATAGATGTCCGCTGTGGCAGCGACTGCGTCTGTATTCGTTACCGTTCGCCGGCTACTTATCTTACGGTTGAGGGTTGTGCACAATTCCATTTGTGAAGGTGCAAGAAATGTCCATCATAACTCAATTCAAAGCGAATATTATCACTGTATTGGCTTTAGATTTAGGTTAGACTTTCCAATTCGGCTGTCGCGAGGTGATCGTCAACGCTTGCGTAAAATAATAATGATTATTTTATTGTATAAAATAATATCAATTATTCATTTGCCTATTGTTTTTATAATTAATTTGTTACAATTTCACACAAGTGTTGTCGCAAGCTGCTTTGTGGCTACCGGATTGAGAAATCAAACTCAAACCTAAACCCCGCATATATAAATACGTTGCCTTACGAGGTCTTTAAGCTAGCTCGACACTCATTTACAAACAGAAGATAAGTGACCGGCATTCAGTAACCAAACTGATGTGTATGCTGTGACAGACGCATAAGTATAGACAGAATTTACTGTAGTGATATCGGCTCTTTTTCGCGAACATCTCGCAAACTAAGGCCAACCGTCGGTTATACGTATAAAAGAATTCTTCAAAATGTTTATATGTATAATATGTTTAAAAATCATCGAAATCAGGGGGTAGTTAACGTTTCTTTAAATTTAAAAACATATTTTTTTACAAACTCATAACACTTAGGCGCTTGGAAATCCATACATACTCCTTCTGTTTGATTCTGTGAATAGATACAGGGTTATGAAGATAAAATGATGAAATTTTAAGTGAAACTAATTGTTTTAATTTCTCATTGTTTTTAAAATAAATAAATCTGCAAACATGTTTTCCTTGCCAGCAGTGAGGTGGCTGGTAACCAATTCTAACACACACGCTGATACGGGAGCACAATTATAGGCAGAATTTACGAATCGTGGATATCTTGGAAAGTAAAACCTACGGTCGGTTATATGTATAGGAGCAAATTCTCCAGAAGGTAATGCTTTACAACATATTTAAAAATTGTGGAAATTGGAGAGGAGGTAGCTCTTCAGAAATTTCATCTAGTTCTGTATTTCATTTTTATTTTAATTTTTAAATATTTACTCTTTTTTTATTGCACAAATTAGAAATTACACTTTGTCTACTTTATGATGGTTACAAAATCATCGCTTGAAATATTCATACAGGCATTTGCCAAATTCTTCATTATGGTAGCCTGATTTTCCTCCAAACCATTGTTTTACTGGTCATCATTCCGTTTCAATATGTTAGATGTGAACCCCATCTGGTGCTGTAATAAAAGAATTGCGTGTAACACTTTTTCCCTTCACATTAACTTCACCGGCTATCGGCAGAGAATTTAATCTATCTTAACTTAAACCTAATTTGTTTTCTATTTTTATAATTCACTATGTTTGTTCAATATACAGATTCAATCTATGTATAAATTCAATAGTGTGATTAACAGTTTTATGTATATAGCACTTTGTTGCTAACCTACTGCAGCTTTTAAAACTATTGGTATGTATCTCTGAACCAATGGTAACATATTCTTTAATAACAGAGATGAGAATTGATGATTGATCCAGCAATCATCTATATGTGTATCGATGATTCCAAGCACCCAGTGCCCGTCAATCATTCTTTCTCGATTATACTTTCTCTCGCCAGGTTTGGTTTCATCAATCTAATTAAAGAATGAGGACATACAATTTTTGAAATGTGTAAAAGATAAGTAACACAGGTGAAAGAAACTTGAAGTATTAGCGTACATTAATAACGATAGGAGAACTAGATTCTACTTAGTTGTAGACAACTCACAATTAACAGTTTACAATTCATAACAACTTGGCAACTCAACTCTCGACTCCTCACAACTCGACTCTCAACTTACGACTGTCTGTTAATTCGTCCTTCTCCCTTAAGCATCCCTTTGTCTTTTCTCATAACCCTATCACGAACGTGTTCAGTAACCGTCCGCGGTCATGGTCACGTAGGGCTTCTCCCGCGTAACTATTCGACTGAAGGACCGACGACACATTGATGGGCTGCTCGGTTCATTGAAATTTCCAAACCCTTTTGTCCTGTCGACATTTAGGTTTTCTCACAACATTGTTTATGATTCACCCGATATTTCTTAGGCAATTTGTCCACGATACTACAATATTAAAGCTGATTATTTATCAAATATCAGGATAAATAGAAGAATAGACTATCTGTTAGCGCAAAACATGCAATAACATCAGTTATTTATAGATTAGAGACTTTGAACCTTTTAACGAGTAAACGCCTTTCGCACGTCGCTAGAGGTTAGTACTTTAACTGGCATTATTAATGCAGAGCACATCGAATCGCGCCACCAGTTGCGTTACGAACATGAATATTTAATTTTGAAAGTGAATGCAGTATTTGAAGCTGAGTTTGTGTTACGAAATGTGATCTCGGTGAAGAGTTTCAGCACATGGAAACATGAACTATACAGATCATTCGATTTACGTATATGTTATGTGAGGGACATTACAAGAGGAGTTTCAAGAACGAGACAGCAGTTGGGCTCTTTCAAAGATATTGCACCTGTTGGTAAATTGTAACAAACATCAACCTTTTCGTGCAGGTTGCAACCTTTCCTTACTTTGGACAGTACAATTTCAAAGATCAGTTATCAATATCAAATGTGACGATGACGCATGTTTCTTTTGATCTGTCGTTGCGGGCCTTTGTTCAATTAGTAAACATTCATACCGACAGTTATCGTACCCACACTGTTCTAACGTACTCTGTACCCACACTGCTCTAACATACTCTGTACCGATAGTATTCAACTGCCCATGTCACTGAATCAAATTAGCAAATTTAAGAAACGCAACGATATATTTATAAACGTTTACAGATCGGAAAATGAAGCGTACGTATCACTTCAACTAACTGCGCAAAAACGGAAGCATGTCAATTTGCTATTCATTGAAGATTATTTTACTTGCATATAATTTGCTATGTATCAAATTAATGCTCACTGATGTAAAAAATATGTCATCATCGCGAGGTACGATAACATTTATTCTCTCTTTTTCAGTTATCTTCACTGTTTTATCTCGCAAGAAAAATTAGACATCTATATCATCGATTGCGAGCGAATGACCTTTCTATCCCAGCCACGAGAAGAAATAGCGGAACAAAACACTGGTTACGCTATAACTGCTATATTATCGACAAACTCGATATATGGTCAATTATCGTTATTTGTCGCAGTGTTTAAAACACGAGATTGAAATTGGAAAATGTACATCGTATTCTTGAGTTTCAACAATCGCGGTGATTGCGGGATTACATCTATTTAAGTACCAGAATTCATACGAACGTTGCTAGGGATTTTTCGAAAGATTTGTTGAATAATGAATGAATAACGCGATCTTTGGTAAAACGATGGGCAATTTGCGCAACCATACGGACATAAAGTTAGTCACGCGTTGAGACCGTGCCGAACGACTGATTGCCAGACCGAATTTCCATAGTCCTTGAGCGTTTGCAGAGTTAAATAAAGCGTTAAATTCAACAAACCTTTGTACGTGGGAATGTATATCTTGGATACATTCAAAACATTAATTTATTGGAGTACGTGTCGAATTTGATTCAATATATCGTGGAAAAATTAATTAATAAAATTAAGGATGTATATAGATAGACGTGCATCTAACATACATTCAAACGTTTACATTTGCATTTGAACATCTGCATTTAAACATGTACATAATGTACATGTATATAGACATCATCTCATACAACTATCTATATACATCTTTAATTTTAATAATCTGTGTGTACATTCTTTGCTGTTATCGATGTACCACAGATGTACGTATACAACATCAATTTTGTGGATATTGCTAAAAAGATAAAGACACGGAGTAGTAATAAGTCTCTTTACTTAAATTAAAGTATATATTTTTTGTTTATCCATGAGTTATGAGAAGTATCGGATCCTAATCATTTTATATACATTTTGTTTCCTTTCTTGCATAAGCTTCTCCAGTAGATGTATGTTAGTGACAATGCACCTTCGTGTCGATATAATAGATAGCCCGTTGCTATTTAATATCATTTTATTTCTGTGTTATTAGCTTCTCTGCAGATTCCTTTTTTTTTATTTAATTTGTACTTTACAATTTGTCCAGCTGAACATTCGGTAAATTTTTCGAGGTATTCTCTGCAGATGGGCACATATAGAAAGTACGAAGGCTATGTCATTATCATATTGGGTTGCCAACTAAGTGATTGCGGATTTTGTCATTAGGTGGTAATGACCCAATAGAATGACATTCTTTTTTGTTTGCAATATTAGGACATAACTAAATGTTTCTTTAATGTAGATATTTTAATATGTGTACATCTGTTAATACAATTTTTATTGGTAGTATCCCACTGATAATTCCTTTGAGATTTTTTTTTTATTTGGTCGTCAATTTACAAACAATTCTCACTGAGAATTTTAGGTAATTTCATTTAGCGTCCTACAGTAACTTGGATTATAATAATTTATATTATGTTTGATTCTAGTTGAATTTAATGCTTCGATCTAAAGGGTATTTTCTTTTTAGTCTGTGGGTCTGATCCGTCGTGTCAAGTAATTGAGTGACTAATGGGTTGTGATGATTGTTGACTCTTGTGTTATATCTGCTTTTGAACTTGGATATTTCTTCTTTGACTGTGGGTATCTTGAGGTCGCGGTGGATTGTTTCGTTGGTGACATACCAAGGTACATTTATTAAGGATCTTAGTGTTTTTGATTGGAATCGTTGAAGAATTTCTATGTTGAAGTTACTCGCAGTTCCCCATAGTTGGATCCCATAGGTCCAAACAGGTTTTAGTATGGCTTTATATAGCAATATTTTGCTCTGTGTGCTTAAGTTGGAACGACGGCCAATGAACCAGTAGAATTTTTTGAGTTTAGCCTTGATTTGCTTCGATTTGTCTATGATGTGTTGTTTCCATGTCAATATCCTGTCCAAAGTTATGCCCAGATATCTGACTGAGTCCTTGTTAGGAATAGTAATATTATTGATGGTCACCTGAGGGCAGGATTGTTTTCGCGGCGTGAAGGTTACATGTGTGGATTTATTTCCCTTAATTTTGAAGTCCCATTTGTGGAACCACTATCTTTGACATTTGAATATAATTTGTATTATTTAGACTTTAATTTTCTCATACATTTTTGCTCTGCATGAATAAAATCTTTATTACCTTTCAAATTTCGGAACAATATTTAATAGTTATTAGACGTAGAAACAAATACCATGCATACATCTATTGCTAGCTACCAGTAAAAAATGTAAATGATGTATGCTATTACGCAAAACACGCCAGTTGATGTAAGACATATGTTAATAAACATTCAATATATAAACAGTATCTTTTTTAGTAGTAACTAGAAAGAAGAAACTATTATTTATATTATATAAGTGTATTAATTTGCATGATCGTATTGCTTTTTGCAAATTGCGCAAGCTGTTTATCGTTAACCATCTAAGAGGAATATGTTTTATTTCTAGTAGGAAGTGAGGCACTGCACACTCTACGACACGCTGCGTGTGATGATAGTTACCCACTAACCATCAGTGATAGTCTTCCTTGGTTGATTATTTGTACATGTTACTTGTATAAGAATTCAGCGCAAATTAAAATCGATTTTTGTTGGCTTCGTCTAAGAAATATCTACACCCGAACTCAATAGCGGCGTCGATCATTCCCTCGAGGGAAAGAAATTGGTATGGACCGAAATTATTATCATCGAACTTTACTTTTTGATTCAGAAATGAACGCTTCATTGTCAAAAGTTCAGTGTATCCTCTAAAATCGAAAGCCAAGGTTTTCCATAGCCAAATATGTCAATGATGAATAACTTGCTGTAGTAAATGAAGGCAAGTAAATTAAAGCAATAAATTATTGACTTAATTTCTAAATTTGAATTAAATACTAAAATTATATTAATCGATTTATTATTTTGAATACCGATTTGAAAACAAATTTCATGTAAAAAATAACAATTCGTTACATTTAAGTTAGAGATACAGAAATTATATAAATATGCACATTTCAATTATTTTCTTAGTTTTCTAAAAAATTTTTTAAGTGAATAATTCCTTTTGTAATTTCTGCTATATAACACATGTAACGTAAATAGACAAATCAATGATATACTACATATGAAGTGCACACTTTCAGGTCTTATTTCGTATCATATCATATCATATCATTGCTGTTTACGAAGCTCCGAATCGATATTTTGCATTTTATCGAAATCAAAAATATTTTAAACTTCTTATTTTCATTGGCATCATAACTTTTCTAAAGATTTTATATTGTTCAACGGTGAGTGTATCAATCATATGGTTGTGGTTGGAACATAACTTTCTAATTACGTATTTTATGTTACCACGTCATCATACATTGTTTGCCTAAATTAGGGGTATCGCTTTGTCAGATCAAACTATTATTCAACCATTCGTTATTTTATCCATTCATGAAAACGTGAAAATTTTAAAATTTGTTAAAAAGTTTCCGTGCAACACACCTAAGAATCAAATGTGAAAGACAAATGTAACAGAAGCATTGAATTTTTACAACTTTTCTACAATAATGAAACTTATTTATTTTTGGGGAAAGTTGAAAATGTCATTTCATATGTAGCAACCTCATATGTAAATTTAATGCTTTAGTGTACTGTTTGCAATTAAACATTGTGGTGTTAATAATTTTATAACAATAATTAAAAAATATTTGTAAAATATTTGAAAAATAACGGTTATTCCTTTCTTAACATACATAACTCATGACGTACCTTCATTTTTTTTAACCCTTAGATTAATACTTATTGCAGTAGCTAATACTTACTAATTGCAGCTTAATATTCCTTCAAAGAACTTAAGCAATTTAGTCGTATTTCCAAAATGTTTAATCACAGCTTGCTTTTTGCTTTGGTACACTTCAACTGTTTTGTTTTTCCAAAAGGAGGAGTTAAATCTATCTCTAAAAAGAAAATAGTGTGAGTTGAAGTTTAATTAAAAGATGTTGGAAATGAGTGGAATGTAATAATAATGTACATGTAAACCTGTATATTTTGAGATTACGCGGTAATCGTATAATAGGGTATTACTTCAATTATTGAACTCATGTTACTAAAAGTAAAAATCTGGCGGGCTTGGCGGGTTAGTTTAGTTCCAAAGTTTTCTACATTTTAACATTTTCAAAGGCTCTATGTGATTACATAAATCTCAGATTTTTGATTTCAGACAAATATTTTTTCGTTTTCATCTCGTAATCGTTAGAGAATTGCCTTCCTTGTCTTCATTAGAAATTTCTTTATCCGAAAAGTGCGTCAAAGAGAAGTGTTCGTCTAATGGAGAGTGCATCTCAGGATTACAGTGAATACGTTAGTTTTTTATTTTTAATAATATGAGTTGAATAATTATTATTACATTCAAGTACTTCATCTCGAAAATGGTATCCCGTTGGAAGTAGCTATCAACATGTTATTTAACAATAAAGTTGGAAAAATTTGTCAAATGTTCAGCCGGACAAATTGTAAGTATTAAATAAGTAAACAACAAAAAGTATTTAATGATAATACTGTTTAAGAAATTTAATATGATTAAGAAATTTTTTTCTTCCTAGTATATTTTTAAACAAAAGCCTTTTCTTTTTAATTGTGTTAATTTTTTGTTGGGATCTCATTTAGAGCAAAGCGAAAACGAGGTATAATTATATCACCATTTTCATTTAGATTATCATTACCTTCGTTGTTCTTATTTTCATTTTTATCGCCATCCATTGCAGATATTAATAATAATCAAAATACATCTTTCATTTCTTTAGCAGAAGTAAAAGCGTACATAATTTAATTTATATTTGTTTATTTAATATTTTTTTTCCTTTTCTGTCCGATATTGTCCGAAGAATCAAACGTACTGCTGGAAAATGTTCAGAAAATTCAAATCCTACTGTAATTAAACATTAACAACATAACGAACTCTGATGGATGACGAAGCTCATAAAAACAGAACAACATCAACAATATTTTATATTAAATTTTAATTAAATACGATAGACAAAAATAACTAACTTATTATTTTGTATTGCCTTATTACTTTGTTTTGAATATTTTACATTAGTTTGAATACATCATTTATTAAATATTTCAATTTCCATAGTTTTAAAAAAGAGTGTTAACAGTTCTTCTCCTTACATTTTAGTCAATTGACAACGTGGGCGAAAGACTGCGTATTTTCTTTAATTGCTTTGCGACCAGTGGATGTAAAAAAAATATTTTACGATGAATAGAAAGGATTCTCCGCAGATCATTGAACCTACCTACTCGCATGTCTTCAACTTCGAAAAAAACTACTTTTATCCAGACTCTCAAAAATGGTTCCAGAATAATTTTCAGTACTGCTACTACTGCTGTATTATTTACGTGATCCTAATTTTTGGCGGCAAGTACTACATGTCGAGCAGACCAAAGTTTGACTTGAAGCGTCCGCTTGCATTATGGAGTGGATTGCTTGCAGTGTTCTCCATTATCGGATTTTGTAGAACAGCACCGGAAATGTTCTTTACATTGAGACATCATGGGTTTTACTACAGTATTTGCAAACCTAGGTAATGCTACTTTCATATTTTTACCTTTTAATATATTTTCAGGTGAATGGCGATTTTAAAAAATAATTATTAATGAAATGAATTGTTATATGAAATAATTTCTTATGCTCGGTATTTAGTGAATATTGATATGTGGAAAGCGTTAGTGAAATAGGAAACACATTTTTAATAGTTGTTTACGATATTATTCTTATAATAATTCTCTAAAAAGATTTCACGTATAAATTTGTTTCTGAAATGAGTTTTATCGATTGATATAATCAGTTATGTCTACCAATTCGCAACATATCGACCTATACTATACACATTGTATGATTATATTTCCAAATCAAAATAACAAAGTTCTTATTGTTTCATTATATGGGACATAATACATGGTTTTGATTTAAATGTCATATTCACAAAATGAATCGATATTTTAAATATGTTAATCTGTGATATACAATAAGAATGGAATTATTTTCTTTTCAGCCACCTTTTGCAAGATCATGTTTCTGGCTTTTGGACATGGGTATTTGTCCTATCAAAGGTCCTAGAATTTGGCGATACGATCTTCATTGTGTTACGAAAGCAACCATTGATATTTCTACATTTTTACCATCATTTAACTGTTGTTCTTTTCTCTTGGTTCACATATGTGGAGACTACAGCAGCCACAAGGTGGTATGTCGTAATGAACTACTTTGTTCATTCCTGGATGTATTCTTATTATGCTTTGAAAGCAATGCAATACAAAGTACCAAAAGACATTGCCATGATGATTACTACGATGCAGCTGGTACAAATGGTGATTGGTTGCGTTGCAACTATTGCGGCTTACTATTATCGAGAAAGTTGTGGACTTGAATGCTACATTACGCGTAAAAATTTTATATTTGGTTTCGCCATCTACTTCAGTTATTTAATCCTATTTGGAAAATTCTTCTTCGAATCTTATCTTTCCGACAAACGGAAAAACAAAGTCGGAGAGAACGTTCACGTCAATAGAGGAAAGGAGTGTTATAAACCAAAGATTGGCTAAAGTATATCAAAGTTTTTGAAATCTTTTTCTATACACGCTTTCTGATAACATTTTGTGAAAACACTTATAACGTGTTTTAGGAGTCTGTATTAATTTACAACGATAGAAATTGGTTGTGACATAATGCAAGTGATAAGATATTTATTTATTGTAAAACATTTAGTGTATTTGATGTTAAGGTATGGGATATGATGGTTATCAAAAAAGTTGCTCGTGAAGAAGTTAAAATAATTGGAAAGTCAAGAATGAAATTTCGTTAAGCATATCTTCGAAATATTTTTAGGTAACATTAGTAAGAAAAATGGATGCACAAAAAATAAGATACGTTCAGATATGTGATTTTAACTGTATTTTTGTTTGCCGAGTAAATTTATTCTTAGATATGGTAAGGGGATGTTTTAATGATAAACAGTTTAATATTTCATGTAATCGATAATTGACGACTTCTTGAAATTTTTTACTTAACTGACACTCTGATTAAATGTCCAATAATATTAAAGGCTATTACGACGCTTGCTCTAATATCGTCATTATACTCACTAAAAATCTCTGATCGTAAAATAAATACAGAATCAATACATCAATACTTAAACATTGTGAGAAAAGCTTTGTTAATTAAAGAACAAAATTCAGTGTGTCTATGTATGTAGTGTAATCTTAATCCATGGCTATATAAGGAAAAAGTAAATTAATAAAAGCAGACAGAAAGATTATATTTTCGACATCCTTTTACAAATACCTACTTTCACCATCCGTACAAACTTTCAGAAAGCAAACAATCCTACAAAACTGATTATCTATTTCGTTTATTTTTAAACTATTGTATTATATTGCATAATTTCTTTCTGAACAATATTTTCTGCAAATTGTTATATACTAATTGGCCCAGTGACCTAGCTGGGTGGCTTACCTAAATGGAATCATTTAAATATCTTCCTTATTTATGGAAAAACTTCACAGGGCTAAGTTACACGACTGAAAAGGCATTACAATGACGAAAAGAATATTTCCTTAAATTAATTTCTTTTTCCTAGAATTTCAAGGACGTTGTTATATTTTTAAATAGAAGCCTATATTTCTTTACCCATCCATTAATGCATTTTTTTTATTTTGTATATAATAGGTGATAAGATACTTTTGTCTAAAAATACATGGTTTAAAAGACATTTTATTCTGAATTTATAGATATTTTAATACTGGCGCTGGGCATAGTTTTTCTTTTAATGCATCGAAGCTAAGTTGTGTTTTGTCAGTCCAGTGGAATGGCGTGTCTCTCTTAGTGAGTTCAGTAAGTGATTTTGCTAGTTTTGAAAAGTTACGAATGAATTTTCTGTAATAACCTGCTAGCCCAAGGAAAGATTTTACTTCTGTTGGGTTCTTAGGTTGTCTAAAGTTTTTTACTGCTTCTCTCTTCTTCGGATTCGGTTTTGTTCCTTTACTTGTTATGTCCGAAGTATTCTAATTCCGGTTTTAAAAATTCGTACCTATCTGGTTGTATTTTCAGCCCTAATTCCCTAAGTCTTTGTAGCATGATAGCTAAGTTTTGGTTGTGTTCTTCTATCGATTGACCAAAAATAATAATATCGTCCAAATATACAAAGCAATGTTTGTTAATAAGTCCACAAAGTGCAGTGTCCATCATTATTTGAAATGTCGCTAGCGGTTTTTTGAGTCCAAACGGCATTCGATTATAATGGTAATGTCCTTGTGGTGTGCTAAATGCAGTGTACTTCTTTGATTTGGAATCCATAGGAATTTGCTGGAATCCTGAGGATAAGTCTAAGACGGAAAAGAATTTTGCGTTTCCTAACTGTGATATTATGTCATCTATGTCAGGTAGTGGATATGCGTCTTGATCTGTAAGTTCGTTAAGTTTTCTAAAATCAATTACAATTCTCCATTTCTGTTCTCCTGAGGCGTTCTGTTTCTTTGGTACAACCCATACTGGAGAATTTTATGGAGAGCCGGAAGGTTCTATAATGTTCTTCCTAAGCATTTCGTCCATTTGTTGCCTAATTTCTGTTTTGTATCGATAGGATTTAGTGTTTATGATGTTGTTTTCTTTTAGCATAATTGTATGTTTAGTAAGTGAAGTGCACGGTAAGAGTTCTGTTTCGAGATTGAAGTCCAAATAATAAAGTAATATCTTTTCAATTGGTTCTCTGAGAGCTTTTCCTATATGTGAAAGTCTAACTAGATCTCTGAAAGTAAAAATTTGATCGTAAGTGTTAGAATTTTCGACGGAATTAGTAATTTTTAAGTTGGACTCATCACCATTGATAAAGCATAGTGGAGTTGGCTTTCCTTCTAGGTACACTGTCTTTGAAATGTTTTGCCCAGGTGATATGGTCGTATCCTGTTGCAGCAAAATAATATTATTGTCTCGTTTTAATTCGTCGTTGGAAAGCTCGAAATTAAATTGTCGTAATGCGGGGAAACCTAATATTCCATCTTCTATTAGCGGAAAATCATTATCTACCACATAGAAGTCTATTTCTTTGTCAAACAGATTTATAACGACGCGTTCTGAAGTTTCGAATTCAGAGTGTCCCATTGTGAATTTCTTCATAGGTACCGGTTCTGTTCTTGATATCCATTTTCGCTTAAGCAGGTTGATTCCTGCCCCTGAGTCGACAAGAAATCTTCGTTTCGGTTGTCCGACTGGTCCAAGGAGCACTGTGGGGAGTTTTCCTGTAGTTGTATTGATTCTAATTCTTCTGTTTCCATCTTGATGAAGTTGATTGGGGGTGCTCGTTGTTGTAGGCCTTGTGTTCGAAAATTTGGACATTGGTTTGATGTGTGTCCAAGGCGTTTGCGCTTGAAACATCGTAGTTGGGCTCGTTCTGCTAATGGTGCATGTCCGAGTTGTTGAGGCGTAGTTCTTGGTTGCTGAGCGAAAGTATGTTGAATCGGCTTGGCTGGTGTGGACGTGGAATTTGTTACTGGTCGTGTTTTGTACTGTGGTCAATCGTTGAGACGAGCGTTGCTTGCGCGTTCTGTCTTCACGAAAATATCTTTCGATTTCGGCGGCGCGTTTCTTGGCTTCAATAACATTGTGCGGGGGATTGGCAAGTAGAACTTGCCCTATTTCTGTTTTTAATCCTCGAATAAAATCTGTTACTACATCTTTCAGAATTTTGTCGTTCATGGCAGGTCTGGTTATTTCGTCTGGGTATTCGTTGGTAATGCTGTATTGTAGATTATTATATGATTTTCTAAAACGAACAATGTAGCTTTGTACGCTTTCGTTAAATCCTTGTCTAATTGGTCTTTGTTTTCACGAACCGAAGCTTGAGTTGCTACGTTCTGTTGTAATGCTTGATATAAATGTGTCTATTTTGAGATATGTACATTACGTATTGTCATAGCTGCATTTCCCGAAATTTTCTCAATCTTAATCATTTTTAATAGTAAATGTTGTTCACTATACATTACCCTCATCTCTTTGACTTCTTTAATACATTCTTCTACTCCTATATCGTTTTCACCGTTAAGCTGTGGAATATGTGTGGCGGCACCCGCCACAGAACTTTTCGTCGGCTTCGCAATACAAAGCGTTAGGCCGGCAAAAGCGCAACATCGACGTGCCCAATGTACCATCGATATCCCTATGCTTCTTCCGCCAAATCCTCGGATAAACACATATGCGGCAACTGCCGCGGCACATCTAATAAGCGCGTGCTACGCGGGGTATCGATGGGCACCCAAGGAAAGAATTCGTTTGTTCTCAAAAGAAGAATTCCGTTCTGAGCTGCGAAGATCACGCGTGGTCTAGATTTCGTTTATGCGTATATCGACGACTTTCAGATTGCCTCTGAAACCGAAGAGCAGCACCGCGAGCACTTTTGCGGATCTTATTCGAACGCTTAAACGCTTACGGCGTAGTTATCAACCCGGCAAAATGTGAATTTGGCGTGAACGAAATCACGTTTTTGGGACACACCGTGAACGAGAAAATAAAACCGCTAGCCGAGCGTGTCGACGCCATAGTTGAAGTACCGTTACCCCCGACCGTGAAAGACCTACGACGGTACCTCGGTATGATCAACTTTTACCGACGTTTCATACCTGGGGCCGCGAAAATTCTTCAACCACTCAACGACTTATTGAAAGGCACAAAGAAGCGCAAGGCGTCTATTGAGTGGTCCGAACAAGCTGAGAAAAGCTTCCGCGAGTCGAAACGCGACGATGTTAGCGCATCCGATGCCTGGCGCGCCTATCAGCTTCGCGGTAGACGCATCCGGTTACGCCATAGGCGCGGTATTTCAACAGCGTGTCAACGATACCTGGAAGCCCCTGGGTTTTATGACGAAATCGCTATCCTCCCCGCAACGAAAATACAGAGCGTACGACCGCGAACTACTCGCTATGTACACCGCGGTCAAGCGATTTCAACATGCCATAGAAGGGAGAGATTTTATGATTCTTATGGATCACAAACCCTTTAAGTATGCGTTTAACCAGAGTCTCGACATGTGCTCGCTGCGACAATTCCGACACCTGAATTACATCGGACAATTTACCACTGACATCCGGTATATAAAAGGGCTCGATAATAACGTGGCCGACGCTCTGTCACGTATCGATGCGATAAGGAAGTCCGTGGACCACCAAACGTTCGCCGCCGCGCAGGAAAGTGACATCGAGCTACGCGAATTAGCCAAATCCGATAAGAGCGCGTTACGGTTAAAAAAGATGCGGTTGCCTGATCACGACGAGGAAATATACTGCGACGTATCAGGGGACATTGTACGACCGTACGTACCGAAATCCTTGCGGCGCGACGTATTTAATTCGATCCACGGACTTCCTCATCCTGGGGTACGTGCCACACAAAAACTGGTGACGACGCGTTTGTCTGGTCGTCCATAAATAAAGATTGCTGAATATGGACACGGCAATGCATCCCATGTCAACGATGCAAAGTCACCAGGCACGTATCCTCACCCGTTGGAACGACCTCGAACAAAGAACCGCCGAAACTCGTAACGTGTTGATTCCGGCGAGGCCTCGGCACGAACACACTGCCGATTAAACGAACGCCCGCGAGAAACGTCGCAACTAACGACAACCGGGCGAATGAAGAAAACACCCGGAATAGATACGTTACGCGTTCAGGGCGAAGAGTCTGATTTCCCGATTGGTTTCAGGCAGGTTTCAGTTAGGCATTAAAAGTCGCCGCCTGCAGAATTGTTCTCACGAATGGTAGGAATGACGACGAACGATTTTTATTTTTTTTTAATATACGCTATCACTGGTAAGGGGATACTGTGGCGGCACCCGCCACAGAACTTTCCGTCGGCTTCGCAATACAAAGCGTTAGGCCGCCAAAAGCGCAACATCGACGTGCCCGTTGTGCCATCGATATCCCTATGTTTCTTCCGCCAAATTCTCGGAAGGACACATATGCGGCAACTGCCGCGGCGCATCTAATAAGCGCGCCCTAGTGGGGATATCGATGGGCACCTAAAGGAAGAATTCGTTTGTTCTTAGAGGACGTCATTCCGTTCTGAGCTGCGAAACGCGAAACGACTCTTGTATCTATGCGAAACGAAACCGACGACGGTTATTTTTGCTATTCGTTAAGCGACATTTGCTGTGATTGTTATTTGTTACACGATAATAAATTAGTTGTTATTGTCGAACATATTCTAGTGTACTTTCATTATCTATCACGACACTCATAATCACCTCATACGTCTTAATGCGTCTTTAGGTTTAAGCTCTGGTTGTGTAAAACCTTCAGGGATAGTTCTGTTCTCGATAGGTTGAGGTGGTGTCTGAGGTATTTCAGCTATGGTTATTAAGGAACTGGTTTCTGATATATTTCCCGCGGGTATTCTTGCTAAATTATCCCCTATTAGTGCGATCTCTGCTGCGAGTTTTTTTTCTCTTTCGATTGCTGCGTGTTGAGTTTCATCAATACGTCGTGTGAGTATGCTAATTTGTTGCGTGAAAATTTCTAATATAGCCTTGACTGTTGGGTCTATCCCACTACTAGTTGAAACGGTGTGAACAGTCTTGATTTTATCCTTCTGTGGCGTTACCGTTATTATTGTACTGTCTCTTCTCGTTTTGTATTTGGCAAAAGAATCCAGAGTTTGCTCACCTTGATCGTTTAGCCCGTAGGAAAGGTTCCTTTGTCGAAACGTCAAAAGTGTCTGCTCTGTTGCAATGGTCCGTTGATCCTCAATCTTCAAAGTTGACCGTAGCCCGAAATGCGTAATTTCGTTTACTTGAAGCTGATGGATCCTAACATGGAAATCCTGGCAAAAAAGATAGAAAAATAAAAAAAGAAACTATTTTTTTCTAACACACTTCACAACTTTGCTCTTACAATTCAATTACAATTGCTCTTGCAATTGCTCAACTGAAGCTCTTACAATTTTTTGACTTCCGATCGGATCCTTTGTCGCCCCTCAATATCCCCACTATCCACCCGTTTGTCAGGCGTCCGCGATCGTCGCCACGCACGCCTTCTCCTCGAACATTCGGCGGAAGGACCGTTGGGATATTGATGGCTCATTATGCACTGCGGCGATATACATTGTCGCCGCGTGCCGCCACATCTTTATCTCCGATTTTAAAGTGAGCCGGTCGTGACAGCGGTCTGGTCTCTGATGTGGATTGACGTTACATAACCGTCGCGGACATTTAACAAACGCGTAGTGCGAATATCTGTTATTAAATATAGGTTTGGGGTTGATATTTAATAGATTCGCATAGATTCAATTTTACTTTCTATATTTCGCCACCTCGTACAAAACGTCTGAACACACCGGATACACTTAAGTAATTAACACGTGGTCGACTGCCTGTTAATCGCAGTGTTATACTACATCAATCACCCCTATTATTCTAACCGAAATAAGGGGATCGATCCATTCGTGGTGTCGATTTTTGCAATCGTAACGGGAATTTGCGACTCCCGTTGACGCGTTTCTCGCGACCGCGTCTCTTGTGACGTCAATCCACATTAGAGGGCAGATATGTGCGTACCCTCAATTACTTTAATGACCCACTGCTATGTCGGGGGACACTCTACCTAGACCAGGCCACACACCGCGGGCAAGATGACAACCTGATGTCCGCACATCCTTACTGCATACCCTCAATAGTCTTAAGGACCTATCATAAATCTCGGGCATTTTCTAACTAAAGTTTTTCAGACCATACCGACATCCCTTTACTGACTCGATTCTAAAACTTATTGTTTATTACTGGAAGACACGGGAAAGTTAGTTTCTCTCACGTACGATACTTCACATTAGCAACTATCTATCGAGGGCGGCTAAGACCCTTCCTAGTCCACCAAGCTTCTTTTATCCAATCAGAAGCAATGTCTACTGCCCTCACTTTCCTAACCAAAATTGTCATCAACAAACCCGATGGTCCCGTGTCCTTAGACACACCTACCCCTAACTTTCCTCAGACAGAGTATCATCAGTAAAACTTCACTTATTCTTCGCCGTTAGAATAGTCAACATCAGTCACGATTATTGTAAACCTGTGCTGTGTTAGTGAATAAAGTTGTGTTACGACTCAACCTTCTCTTTTTTATCATCTAACCCTCAAGTTTACGTGACACTCTCCGCGATTGGTTGAAAATACACCACCTTTAAACAACCAAAACAACAACAATAACGGAGCTACAGAAATCAAGAAACTATTCAAACAATCCATCAAAAACCCTGAAATGCTAATAAAAATGAAAGTGAGCAAAACGCAGTGCTCAGACAACGAACACAATCACTTTAAACAAATTATAAAAACCGAACTAGAAGACTTTAACGAACAACAGTGGTTATACCAATTAACTAAACACTTTACTAAATGCCAAACTGAATGCTTACAAATAGAAATAGACGACAATAGCTTCAGCACGTTAGAAAAAGTAAACATTCAACTTATGTTAAGATTCTTAACAACGAGATTTCCTCAAATTAAACTAATAATTGGACAAGATCCGTCAATAGACTACGATACTATGCGAAAATCATAACGAAATAGTAGAACAATTAGGTATATGCCGCACGATAACGAGGAAAACGAAATATTGATCTTTTTACTAATTCACTCTGAATCTACCATATCGGAGTTCCATATTAACATCGACGAAATTTAACACTATCATATCAGGAAAACAAGGAATTATTAATGCATAAATTATAGAACGTAAACAATTCTTAAAAACACTCGATCAAATAACTGTAGAGATTTATGTGTAGAGGATGGTTGGTCAGTGAGATTTAATGGACGAGATTACCCGTTGTTGAAACCGTTGAATATATTTAAAATGATGAATTAGTATGCTGATAATGTTCGCAAAGACGCTGGTGCTAACCGATTCGATAAGACAGTGTATAAGTCGTAAAAATAGGATCGCTAATGACTCGTTAATTAGATCGCTGATAATTCGTTGATAACTGGTTGATAACTGATTGACAACTGACTGTAACTTCTTTTCTTGCGATCGCGTCCCCTTATTTAAACTGCTCGGGGGGGGGGGGGGGGGGGGG